>NC_067398.1:669338311-669430811 GCF_016432865.1 Antechinus flavipes
CTAGGAACTCACTTGAATAGGGCAAGTTAGAGACATTCACGACCATCCTGGGGAAGGTTGTGGGCCTAACAGAGAGATGTGTTAACTAGCCCAGACACCTATGCATCCTAGCTAGCTCATTATAACCTTTTTTTTTTTTTTTCTGAGACAGTTGGGGTTAAGTGACTTGTCCAGGGTCACACACCCAGGAAGTGTAAGTGTCTGAGGCCAGATTTGAACTCTGACTACGTCATCCAGATTTCTCTCTGGGATCACAGTCTTCTACCCTTCCATTTCTTTCATACCTCGATCCTCCTGTGATAGAAGAAATCTCCAACAGGACTCTATCATGTAGGCTGGGCTACAGCTTCCCCTTGGAAGTATGGAAGTTGTCCTTGAGACTTGATTGGTCCAATGGGTTAAGGCTCAACTGTTGACCAGTCTTCTGGTCTACTGGGGATAAAGGGCATCTAGAATTGGAAAAGACTTAGCCAATCCCTCATTTTACCCCTCAGACTTGTTCTAATTAACTCATGAAATAGAGTATAGAATGTTGGACCTATAGTCAGGAAGACCTGAATTCAAATCTAACCTCAGACACTTTCTATCTCTGTGACCCTGGGCAAGACTTTTAATTTGTCTGCTTTGGTTTCCTCAGCTGTAAATTGGAAATAACCATAACACTTACCTCCCAGGATTGTCGTAAAGATTCAATGAGATTATATTGTTAAGTGCTGACAATACCAATACAAGTGTTACCTGTGCCCCAAAGCCCATTTTATAGATGAAAAAATTAAGGTTAGAATGAAGGGCTTGGGCCAGATGACCTTTAACGATCCTATGTTCCTTCTTGATCTCACTGGAGCTTTTAATACAGTTTACCTTTCTACTGGATTATTTCTTCTCCTTTTTTTTTTTTTTTTTTTTTTGTGACATTGCACTCTTCATCAGAAATCATAGGTTTTCCTCTACCTTTCTGACCATTCCTTCTTAGCCTCCTTTTCTGGATCATTATCCAAGTCTAATCCCCTTAATGTGGGTGCTCCCCAAAGCCCCATCCTAAGCTACCATGTTTCCCCGATAATAAGACCTATCCCGAAAATAAGCCCTCACCTTACTGTGTAAGATTCCTCTAAAATAAGCCCTCCCTCGAAAATAAGCCCTATTGAGATTGCTATTGTAGTGAAGGTGATCCCCTGCACTACACGCTACATTACGGTACCCCCTGTATGCACCGTCCCATTCCCCCCTCCCCCAGGTGAAATGCACGCCGCGCTCCGAGCTGCATCCAATCAGAGCTGCAGCAGTGAGTGTGTCATCCTGTTCTTCCCCAGTGATTTGCTTGCTGGCGCCATTGAGAGCAGTGCCGGGGAGGAGAGCTGAGGAAGGACAACATAAAAACCCGGTATGTAAGCGGGAGTGAGGGGGCATGATGGAGGATAAAAGAAGAACTCAGCCAGCACTCACCGCGCTAAAGAAATGAAGAACTTCCTTGCAGAGAGAAGAATAGATCAAGTAATGATTCCTGCAGGAATGACTGCCTATCTCCAGACCCTTGATATTGCAATAAACAAGCCATTCAAGGACCATTTGCGCATGGAAGTCAATGACTACATTGAAAATAGAATGGAAAGAAATCAGCATGGAAACTTTGTGAAGCCCTGTTTGCAAGAAGTCGTGACTTGGGTGAAGAAGTCATGGGATAAAATTACTGACAGCTGTGTTGCCAAGGCACTATGAGCAAGTTACTGGACAAGACATGTTCATTTAAAGAGAGCTATATTGCTGGACATGACAGATTGGGTCCACTTCTTCTGAAGGAAACAGAGGCGCAAGACATCCAGGACGGAATTCAGGGTATGGACACTTATAATGATGTTGTTGAAGAAGATGACATGATCGTTATTGAATAAAGGTATTTTTTTTTGTTCACATTTACCTGTTTATTAAAATTGCTGTCAATGTTCATTAAAATAAGCCCTCCCCTGAAAATAAGCCTTCTGGTGTTTTTCTGTCCAAAAAATAATAAGACAGTGTCTTATTATCGGGGAAACACCGTATTACCTTTTCTTTCTCTATTCTTCCTTGGTGACCTCATAAAGTCCTATGCATTTGCTCACCCTTTCTGTATATCATTGGTGTTTTAACATTATATTTATTTTTCGAACATTTATTTTTAACTTTCAGCTCCAAATTCTCTTTTCCCATTTTCCACTGAGAAGGCAAGCAATAGGATACCCATTATACATGTGAAGTCATCTTTGTATTTCATTGAGTCATAGCTTCAGTGTTGAAAGACAGACACCTTAGAGACCAGCTAATTCAACTCCTTTATCTTACTGATAAGGAACTGAGGCTCAAAGGACTGAAACAACTTGTCCCGGGCCACAGAGCTAAGGTTAGAACTCAGATACTCTCTAAATCCAACATGTTTTCCACTGAATCCCCACTGCCCTCCAGATGATCTAGTTCTCATCTCTCTCCTGAGTTCCATTCCTACGACACTGAGTAACTGCTGAAATCCTCTATCTGGATATATGCAACTCGACCTCATCCCTCAAGGGCATCCCTCTTCCTTACTTTCCTAACCAGGTAGCACAGTAGATACAGCATCAGGACTGGAAGCTACAAGACTTGAATTCAAATGCAGCTTCAGATGCTTATTAATTGTAACTCATTTAACCTCTGCCTGCCTCAGTTGTCTCCTCTATAGAATGGGGCTAATAATACTTTCCTTCCAGGGTTCTTATGAGAATCCAATGAAATTATTTTTATAAAGTGCTTAACACAGTGTCTGATCCATTATAGGTGCTATATAAATGCTTATAGCTTTCCTTTTCCTATTTTTGTCAAGGATACTACCCCTCCTTTCCGTTGACCAGGTTCACAACCTCAATGTTATCCTGAATTTTTCACCCTTTTCACTCCATATTTCCAATTAGTTACCTAATCCTGTTGATTCTTCCTTTACAACATATCTGTTTTATACTCCTAGATCTTCCTACTATACTATCAGATCTACCTCTGATCTCTACCATTATGACAGTCTTTTAATTGATCTTTGTGCCTCAAGTCCCCTTCTCCCATCCATTCTTCACCCAGCTGCAAGAGGATATTCCCAAAGCAAAGCTAGGGCCATGTCACTCCTCGGTTCAGCTATTTCTATTGCCTTTGGATCATATCTCCTAAGTTGGTTCTGATCTAAACCTTCTATTCTCTATTATCAGCTTCCATGAGTCTCTGGACTGATTTCATAGTACTTCCCATTACATGTACTCTACATCTCATTCAGGCTGGCCAATTTGCTGTTCCACATGTGGAACATCTGTTTCTCACCTTTAGACATTTTGCTTGGTCTGTGCCCAATTCCTTGGATTCCCCTCCATTCCTTACCTCCATCTCTTTGGAATCTCTAGCTTCTCAAAGATTTAGCTCAAATATCACTTCCTTCAAGAAGCCTTTCTAATTCCACCATTTAGTGCTGTCTCCATCTGAAGTTACTTTGTATTGCCTTGCCTATTCCTTGGGTTTAATTTTCAGCTGGAAACCTCTCATCCCTATGATCTCTGTACCTATTACAATCTACCACCACACCATTACACTTCCATCCCACCCCCAGAAAAATGTAAGTTCCTTGAAGAAAAGAAAATTTTCAGGTTCTGTTGGTATAACCCAAGTGTTTACTACAATATTTGCACACAGGAGGTACTTAATAAATGTTTACAGATTTGAATTTGCAAAGCACTATATTAACTGTCATTGATATTATCAGTAGTAAACAAAAGAGACCTATAAAGAATGAGAGAAAATTAGGAAGAAACACAGGGGAAAGGAGTCCAAGGACAAGGCTGGAATCTGGATGCCCAAGACAATGAGTCAGAAGGCTTGGGCTGTGCTGGAGCAAACTGGTTAATCTTTCTCAACCTGTCTTCTTATCACAGAGATAATAATATTTACACTATCTTTGTAGGAAGGTAGGAGATGGAAAAGAACAGTGCCAGATTAGGGAAAAGGAACTGCATTCTGAGGCTCTCTGTCTCTTTATGTGTGTGTCACTGCCTCTGTCTCTTCTCTCTGTCTCTGTCTCACTTCTCTCTGTCTCTGTTTTCTGTGTCTCTTTCTGTCTTGTCTCTCTCTCTCTCTTTTCTCTTTTTATCTCTGACACATAAGAATGAAAAAAAGAAAAAGAGGAAGAGAAAAGCAGGAACATGGAGAGAGAGAAGAACTGGGCAATCCCATATTATTTTTACCTCAAGACTCCCTGGGGTTCCCCAGACAGCTTGGGTTCAAGAGCTTCTCACCCTAGGGAAATTCCTCCTCTCCCTATTTGATCCCTACAGTGAGTGAGGACAGCTTCCTGATTTTGCTCCACCTTCTTTGGGGCCTTCCCTCCATGGTCTTTTTGGAAAGATCTCCCCCAGAAAAAGGATCTGCTCATTGTAGGGGTGGAGGTGGGGCCCAGGAGGCTGAGGAGAAAGATATCTCAGTTGTGAGATGTTCTGTCTTTTTATTTATTGATGCTTCTCTGTTAGTCACATTGTGAAATAAGAAACAGAACAAAGAGGGGAAAAAGAGAAAAACAAAAGAAACTGAAAATGATGTGTTTTCCATCTGCATTCAGAGTCCATCAGTTCTTCCTCTGGATGTGATCAGCATTTTCCATCATGAGTCTCTTGGAATTGTCTTGAATCATTGTATTTCTGAGAAGAGCCAAATCTGTCATAGTTGATTACTACACAGTGTTGTTATCACTGGGTACAATATTCTCTTGAGTCTGCTCAATTCAGTCAGGGTCTGTTCATGTAAGTCTTTTCAGGTTTTTTCAGAAATCTGTCAGCTCATCATTTCTCATAGAAAAATAGTATTCCATTCCATTCATATACCACAACTTGTTCAGCCATTTCCCAATTGATAGACATCTTCTCAGTTTCTAGTTCTTAGCCACCCCAAAAAGAACTGCTATAAATATTTTCAACATGTAGGTCCTTTTCTCTTTCTCTGTCTTGTTTTTTTCCTTCTCTTTGCCTTTGTCTTTTTTTCCTATTACAAACAAGTTGAGAATTGGAAGGAACCTCAGCAGCCATCTAATCCAACCTGTGTCCCTTACCCTCAAAATTTCCACCATAGGATTCAGCCTCTGTATGGTGTTTCCCCATCCAGATATGAGTTCATTACTCATTAGACTGTGAGTTGGGAGTGTTCAGCACAGTGCCTGCCACAAAGGTCAATGCTTCTGTCTCTGTTTCTCTATCAAAGCAGTAACCACAAGAAGGAAGCCAAAAGAGTCCAGAAATCTCAGCCTATAAAATCTTGGCCTTCTTTTCAATCAACAAAGCAAGTCAGGCAGCCCTTTTCGTAGTGGCAAAAAACTGGAAACTGAGTGGATGCCCATCAGTTGGAAAATGGCTGAATATGAATGTTATAAAATATTATTGTTCTATAAGAAACGATCAGCAGGATGATTTCAGAGAAGCCTGGAGAGATTTACATGAATTGATGCAAAGTGAAATGAGCAGAACCAGGAAATCATTGTGAAACAACATCAATATTATACAACCATCAATTCTGATGAACATGACTACACCCAAAGAGAAAACTTGGGAATTGAGAGTGGATCACACTGTAACATCCTCACTCTATTTGATGTTGTTCTCTTGCATTTTGTTTTCTTATTCTTTTTTTTGTGTGTGCAGCAAGAGAATTGTATAAATATGTTTACACATATTGGATTTAACATATATTTTAACATGTATAGCACATATTGGATTGCTTGCCATCTAGGGGAGAGGGTGGGGGGAATGGGGAAAATCTAAAACACAAGGCTATGCAAGGGTCAATGTTGAAAAATTACCTGTCATGGACCCACACCTAACATCATATACCAAGATAAGATCAAAATGGGTCCATGACCTAGGCATAAAGAACGAGATTATAAATAAATTAGAGGAACATAGAATAGTTTATCTCTCAGACTTGTGGAGGAGAAAGAAATTTGTGACCAAAGATGAACTAGAGACCATTACTGATCACAAAATAGAAAATTTTGATTACATCAAATTAAAAAGCCTTTGTACAAACAAAACTAATGCAAACAAGATTAGAAGGGAAGCAACAAACTGGGAAAACATCTTCACAGCTAAAGGTTCTGATAAAGGCCTCATCTCTAAAATATATAGAGAACTGACTCAAATTTATAAGAAATCAAGCCATTCTCCAATTGATAAATGGTCAAAGGATATGAACAGACAATTTTCAGAGGATGAAATTGAAACTATTACCACTCATATGAAAGAGTGTTCCAAATCATTATTGATCAGAGAAATGCAAATTAAGACAACTCTGAGATACCACTACACACCTGTCAGATTGGCTAAGATGACAGGAAAAAATAATGATGAATGTTGGAGGGGATGCGGGAAAACTGGGACACTAATGCATTGTTGGTGGAGTTGTGAACGAATCCAACCATTCTGGAGAGCAATCTGGAATTATGCCAAAAAATTATCAAATTGTGCATACCCTTTGATCCAGCAGTGTTTCTATTGGGCTTATATCCCAAAGAGATACTAAAGAAGGGAAAGGGACCTGTATGTGCCAAAATGTTTGTAGCAGCCCTATTTGTAGTGGCTAGAAACTGGAAAATGAATGGATGCCCATCAATTGGAGAATGGCTGAGTAAATTGTGGTATATGAATGTTATGGAATATTATTGTTCTGTAAGAAATGACCAGCAGGATGAATACAGAGAGGACTGGCGAGACTTACATGAACTGATGCTAAGTGAAATGAGCAGAACCAGGAGATCATTATACACTTCGACAACGATATTGTATGAGGACATATTTTGATGGAAATGGATTTCTTTGACAAAGAGACCTAAGTTTCAATTGATAAATGACGGACATAAGCAGCTACACCCAAAGAATGAACACTGGGAAACAAATGTGAACTATCTGCATTTTAGTTTTTCTTCCCGGGTTATTTATACCTTCTGAATCCAATTCTCCCTATGCAACAAGGGAACTGTTCGGTTCTGCAAACATATATTGTATCTAGGATATACTGCAACATATCCAACATATAAAGGACTGCTTGCCATCTAGGGGAGGGGGTGGAGGGAGGGAGGGGGAAAAAAATCGGAAAAGAAACGAGTGTAAGGAATAATGTTGTCATTATAAAGTAATCATTAAATAAAAAAAAAGAAAAGAAAAAGAAAAATTACCTGTGCATATGTTTTGAAAATAAAAAGCTTTTTTAAAAAATATAGCAAGCCAGGAACAAACTATTTCAGAGTACAAACTTATTTGTGCTTTGTGGGAGGGGGGGAGAGGGGATAATGGTAGATTAAGAGCACTATCCTTGAAAAACAGAATGAAAAAAAAAAACATCCAGAAACAAAAAGATGCTTGCTAAAACTTTGGCATGAGATTCAATGAAGCCAAATCATCACAAGAATTTTTTATGTATAACATCTAGTCTTAGCAGTCTTTTTTGAGCTAAGGAATACAAGGGCAGACCTGTCAAAGTGGGTGACTTGGAGTTTATATAACAATAATTAGAAAATCTGTAAGGGAAGAGCTCTCACCTCACTTAGTAGTGGTCAAAAGCAACAAAATAAGGAACAAGGTTGTTTTCTCCCTTTCCTCATGTGACTTTAAAAGCAGGACCCACTGGAGATTGCTTCCCTAAACAAAAAACATTTGGGGGCCCCTGGGAAACACTCATAGATTAAACTGGGAGGGAAGAAACTGAGATTTCAGCTTGTGTTTTTTAAGAGCAAATGTTAATTTCATTTTTACTGCAGTGAGGGTTCTGAGGAAGTTGAGACTGCAAACTCTGCTCTTAACTTTTTTTTTTTTTAATTTCCCTTTAAGAAATTATTTTCCTTAGTAAAATGTAGCCTAATCTAAATCAGGCAAAAAATGTCCTTTTGAGTCACGCAAAGATGGGAAAAAGATTAGATTCTCAGAAGGAGGAGAATGAACATCAACCAAATTACTTATAGTTTGTTGTTGGAGTTATAAATTCTTACACTGGATTAGACCATGAATTCTAAATTAATAATAATAAGAAAATAGATTTATAATTTACAGATAATTTATAATAAGTGGAAATTAAAGCTGGACCTGAAGAAATTTCTGCTGGAAGACACCTAGGTGTCGATTTTCAAGATGTCTTAAAAAAAGGAAGATTCCAAAAAATGGAAACAGTCACAGATGGTATTGTTATCAGTACATAAAATAAAGAGAAAACACTGGCAACCATGGACCCATTTGCCCATTTATTAATTGCTACAAAATCCTTTCATGATTTTATGATTTACATATGTATTGAAAGTCTTCTAGATGATAATAAGAGAAGCAGACTTGTGCAAAAAAAATTCACTGCAGATCATATCTTCATAGAAACACAATTGAGAAATTTTTTGATATTTATTGTTTGTTGATTAATTGTCTGATTCTTTGTGACTTCATTTGGGGTTTTCTTTGCTAAGCTACGGCAGTGGTTTGCCATTTTCTTCCCCAGCTATGGGAAACTGAGGCAAACAGGGCTAAGTGACTTGTCCTGGATCACATAAGTGTTTATGGCCAAATTTGAACTCAGGAAGATTCCCTGTTTAGGTCAGGCACTCTATCCACTGCAGCGCCACCTAGCTGTCCATACTGTATTTGTGTATCCATTTATCTAGTTCAGTTGGTTTTTTGGAACACAAATGTAAAACCAAGTAGTTAGGTGACACAGGGAGCGTGCAGGGCTCAGAGACAGGAAGACCTGAGCTCTCACTTCTTTCCTCTCACTCACTAATCTGCTGTCTGATTTCTGACTTCATCATTCAAAAGAAACTGCTCTAGGAAAAAAAACCAGAAAAGTCCTCCAGGAACTCAAGCTAAGTGAAATGTGCTGTATACAAACAACAGCAAAGTTCTGGGATGACCAGCTGTAAATGACTTTCCTATTCTCAGCAGTACAGTGATCCACACCTATTCTGAAGGACTGATGATGAAAACTCCTATCCATACTCAGAGAAGAAACTGTGTTTAAATACATCTTCTCTCTGTCTCGTAACTTTATTTTTCTTGAGGGATTTTCTTGTTTATTAGTGTGAAATATCTATGTTTTTTAAACAATGTGACTTATGGAAATGTTTTGTATAACTTCACAAGTGACTTCTTGATGGATGTTGGAGGTGGGGATAAAGGAAAGAATCTGGAACTTAAAAGTTTTAAAAACAAATGTAAAAGAAAGTGTTTTAAATAACTGGGGGAAATATTAAATTTAAAAATCAAATGCAACTGCTCTAATTAAGTTAACAATAATTCCTTACTTGTCAAGTTTAATGGGTTTTTCCCCCCTCAATTCTCATCCTTCTTTTTTTTTGTTGAGGCAGTTGGGGTTAAGTGACTTGCCCAGGGTCGTACAGATAGTAAGTCTTAAGTGCCTGAGGTCAGATTTGAACTCAGGTCCTCCTGATTTCAGGGCTGGTGCTCTGTGCTCTATCCATTGCACCACCTAGCTGATCTCTGATTCTCATCCTTCTTGATCCTGATGTAGGCTTAGGTACCAGAGTACTTAAGATCACCCTCTTCTCCATCATGCTCTCTCTTCTTTGTGTTTTGGTAACACTGGTCTTTCCTGTTTCTCCTGCTACTTATTCAATGTCTTCTTAGTTTTCTTTGTCAGATTTTCATCCAGGTCATACCTGGGTGTCCTGAAAGTTTTGTCCTGCACTCTCTTCTTTTCTTTTTCTTTCACTTAGTAATCTCATCAGATCCCATGGATTCAATTATAATCTCTACACTGATGATTCCTGGCTTTATTTGTCCCTGACTTCCAGTCACAAATATCCATCTCTCTTTTAAGACATTTCTAAATGGATTTTATAGTTGATCCTTTCTAAAGCATGACCCTATCTCATAAATTCTAGTGGCTCTCTATTACCCCCAGGATCAAATATAAAATCTTCTACTTGGCTTTTAAAGACTTTCATAAGCTGGCCCCCTCCTGCCTTCCCAGGCTTCCCTTTCACATCCACTTCAATCTAGTGATTCTATCATTCTTACTGTTACTCAACTATGGCGCTCCATCTCTAATTGGGCCTTTTTCCTGGTTGATCCCCATGTCTGGAATGCTCTTCACCCTGGCTGCCCTGGCTTCCTTCCATTCTCAGATAAAACCCACCTTCTGCAAAAAGCCTTTCCCAGTTTTTCTGAGACAATCCTCAATTTATCCTCCATCTATCTTGTCCGTACATAGTCATGTTGGCTTCCTGGGTTAGATCACTGTCTAACTTTGTGAAAACGGAGGCTGTTTTTCGACTTTCTCTGTATGTCTAACACTTAGCACTGCAACTGACACATAATAAGTGCTTAATAGATGCTTGTTGACTGCCTGACTTGACATCAAGGGCTTCTATTCAAATGGAGGAGAAACTTTGCACACGTATGCATAGTGTATGTAAGAGAGGGACTAGATCTGTGATTTCATTTTTTATATGGAACTCTCTGGCTGACAAAATAGCAATTTACTCCCTTAAAGAATTAACTAATGACAGCTAGATGGCATGGTAGGCAGAGTATTTGGCTTGGAGTCAGAAAGACTCTTCTAGAGTTCAAAGCCAGCCTACTACACTAGATGTATGACCCTAGGCAAGTCACTTTATCCAGTTTGCCTCAGTTTCCTCATCTGTAAAATGAACTAAAGAAGGAAAAGGCAAATTTCTCTAGAATCTTTGCCCCCAAAATCCCAAATGATAGGGCAGTTAGATAGTGTCGTGGATAGAGTGCCAGCCCTGAAGTCAGGAGGACCTGAGTTCAAATCTGACCTCAGACACTTAACATTTCCTAACTATGTGACCCTGGGCAAATCACTTAATCCCCATCGCCTCAGCAAAAAACAAAAAACAAATGAGGTCACAAAAAGTTCAACACAGGGCAAAAAAAAAAAATTCAAAACAAAACACAACCCTCCAAATGACTGAACAACAAAAAGTTAAATAGAACACTTGAGTGATTTGCTCAGGGTCACACACAACTAATATGTGTTAAAAGTCCAACTTAAACTCAGGTCTTTTTAGCTTCTTGGAGGCTCTCCATTGAATACATCATGCTAGCTTTCCAGTATCCACAGAGACAGATTCAAGGAAGTCTCTAGCAGCTGAATAGATAAGAAAGGCAGATAGAACTGCTTAAACTGAAGCTTGGGATTCCGAGAGACCAAAAAGGAGATAATTCCACAAAGATAGGAAATCAAGAAATGGTCCATGTGAGAAGCAGCAAGAAGTTTGTAATGGCGATCATGATCTTGTTCAATAACCCTCTGATTAATTATTTATACAAAAGAGATAGAAACAGACACCACTTATTCATTCTCAGAGGTCTCTGCCAATGTAAAGAACAGTCAGTGCTGAACCATAAAGGAAGGGGGGTTGCCCAAAGATCCACCTGAAGTCCTTTGGAGCCTCCCTTTTGCAGGTGACAACGAGTCTGGGCTAACACTGGGCTACAGAAGCTCCCTCTGGAGCACTACAACTAAAAAATCCAGTGTGGGAGGAGAAATAAAAACTTTCATTTCAACTCATGCCAATGGGACTTAGGTAGTGATTTCTACACAGCTATCCTGGGAGGCAGGGAGTTTGCAAGCTCTTTTTATATTCATTTTAGAGATGTGTAAAGATATGTCTCCACTCTGATAGGAATAGGTTTTTATTCATTGCCTACTATGTGTCAGGCACTAAGCATTTAACAATTATTATCTAACTGGATCCTCATGACAACCTTTAATAGTTGTTACTATTTTCCCCCTTTTACAGAAAGGGAAACTGAGGCAGACAGAAGTTAAGTGACTTGCCTTGGATCACAAAGCAGGTAAGTATCTGAAGCCACTTTTGAACTCAGGTTTTCCTGACTCCACATCCAATACTCTACCTACTGTGCTACTTAGCTGCTGGGTGCTGAGAATACAGATTGATACAGTTACAGTTACAAAGTATATGTGGTAGGATTTAAATCCAGGTCCTCCTGACTCTAATTCCAGCTCCACCTCCCTCACCACACTCTCAACAATATATACTACACAGATTACAGCAGGTTGCTAGATGAGCAGTCGGTGCATTAGTTCATGATAGGTGGTATGGTAGATAGAACCCCTGGCCCAGAACCAGAAAGACATGAGTTCAAATGTAGTGTCAGACACTTACCAGCTGTGTGCCCCTGAACAAATCTCTTAACATTGTCTGCCTCAGTTTCCTTATCTGTAAAATGAGTTAGAGAAGGAAATGGCAAGCCGCTCCAAGTATCTTTTGCCAAGAAGAACCCAAATGGGGTCATGAAGAGTCAGAAATGATTGAAAACAACTGAACCATGGCAATATGCATATCCCACCTAGGATGGCTAGACATGAGGAAAAGTTGTATCCATGAGGAAAGATTGCCTTCTCTTTTTGCTTTCCCCCTTCTCCCAGGCTGAGTGCTTTTTTTCCTCCTTTTTTATTTTAATAGTATTTTATCTTGCCAAATACATGGAAAAACAGTTTTCAACCTTCAACTTTGCAAAACCTTGTGTTCCAAGTTTTTCTTCCTCTTTCCCCTCTCTCCAAGACAGCAAGCAATCCAATAGAGGTTAAACATGTTCAATTCTTCTAAATATATTTCTAATATTGATCATGTTTCACAAGAAAAATCAGATCAAAAGGGAAAAAACATGAAGGAAAAAACAAGCAAATAAAAGACAACAACAAAAATAGTGAAAATACTAGGCTTTGGTCCACATTCAGTCCCCATAGTCCTCTCTCTGGATGCAAATGGTTCTCTCCATCCTGGCTATTGAATTGCCCTGAATCACTTCATTATTGAAAAGTGCTGAGACCATCACAGTTGATCATCACATAATCTTGTCGTCATGTACAATGTTCTCTTGGTTCTGCTCACTTCACTCAACATCTTCATGTAAGTCTTTCCAGGCCCTTCTGAAATCAGCCTGCTCATCATTTCTTATAGAACAATAATTTTCTATTACATTCACATAACATAACTTATTCAGCCATTCCCCAAATGATGGACATCCACTCAATTTCCAACATTTTGTCTCTACAAAAAGGGCTGCCACAAACATTTTTGCACCTATGCATCCCTTTCCCTCTGTTATGTTCTCTTTGGGACACAGATCTAGTTGCTCTCATTCCTTCCGATGATATAGAACACCAGCAGGCTTTCCCATCTCCCCTACCTCAACTCCCTGCTCTTCTCCCTGGCATCAGCTCAATGAATTGTGGTAACCCAAGGGATTCTATGTCTTGCCATTCACCCTGCTGAAACATCCTTTTGGGCCTCTTCATCTACCCCATTACTGAGCTTTCTTCCCCAGTTAGCGAATGAGTTCCTTGAGAGCAGAGACTGTCTTGACTCTTTTTCTTTCCATATCCCCAATGTTTAGCATGGTATTTTTTAAACAAATGCCCATTGAGGCAGCAGGTGGTACAGTGGTTAGAGCACCAGCACTGAAGTCAGGAGGACCTGAATTCAAATATGATCTCAGCCACTTAACTCTTCCTGGCTGTGTGGCCCTGGGCAAGTCACTTTTTGCCTCAGCCTCAGCAAACAACAACAACAACAACAAAAAACAGATGCTTGTTCATTCATTCACTCATTCATCGTGGGCTGACTCTGCTAAGACACTGGCAGTGAGCTCCCAGGCTTGTTTCAGATTCTTCACCTATTCAGTCTTCCAACTAAACAGGCCTGTTTCCATTCCTCTTGTGTGATGTTGTTTTCACCTTCCTACCTTTGTGAGCATTATCTCAAGTTCTGGAATTACTCCCCCTTCATTCCTGCCTTTAAAATTCCTATTTTCTTGTTCAAGTACCAGGTTCTCTATGAAACCTTTCCTTTCCCTCAATTCATTAGTGTCCCTAAAAAATTAATTTATGCCTTCCCTTGTCTTCCTTGAGGACGAGATTCCTCTACCTTTTCTTTGTAGCCTTGACAATTGGCACAGTATTTGGTATATAGTAGACACTTGTTATTTGGTTGATAATAAAGGGAGGAGGAATCTATTCCAGGTCCTGGAAATTGCCCCAGAGGCAGGAAAGTACAAGTAAGGAAAGCAATGAATCATGGAGTATATGGGAGGCAATAGTAAAATACTATTACCCCTTTTTTACAGATGAGGAAACTGAGGTCAAGTGACTTAAATAGGCCTACACAATATCAAAGGTAGTATTTAAACTCAAGCCTTCCAACTGACCAATAACTGGCCAGCTTTACGCACCACACTGGAAGCCTAGCACTTTATTGTTTATACCTCCTAAATGAGTAAGATTATGAATGCATTGAAATATGTAATGAACAACTCCTTTAGGGGTATAGGAGGCATGATGGAGCCATGGAAAGAATACTGGACTTGGAGCCAAAGGATATGGATTTGAATTCTATCCCTGCAAGTTCATCATCTGGGTGATCTTGGACAAATCCTTTCATATCTCTCAATATCAGTTTCCCCACAAGAAAAATGATGTTGGGTTGAACTTTGTTATTGTTCAGTCATGTCAGACATTTGGTGACCTCATTTGGGGTTTTCTTGGCAAAGATACTGAAATGGATTGAATTTCCTTCTCTACTCATTTGGCAGATGAGGAAACTGAGGCAAACAGGATTAACTGATTTGCCCAGGACCACATAGCTAATAAGTGTCCAAGGCTGTATTTGAACTCAAGAAGGCATCTTCCTGATTCCAGGCCCAGCATTCTACCCACTGGGCCACCTGACTGTCTTTGGATCAATCTAGACTATCTCTAAAAGCCTTCCCAGCATTGAGATTTTTATCATGAAGGTCTTGCCCAATCCTGATATCTTGTGTTCTAAGGATCCTCCCAGCCATGACCTCCTGGGTTCTAAGGGCCCTCCCAGCTCTGACATCCTGGGTTCTAAGGGCCCTCCCAACTTTGACATTCTGGGTTCTAAGGGTGCTTCCAGCCCTAATGTTCTTTGTTCCAAGGGTCCTCCCAGACCTGATATCCTGGGTTGTAAGAGCCCTTGTAGATTCTAACATTCTAGGTTCTAGGGGCTCTCTCAGGCCTGAATTCTCTATACTAAGATCCCTCCCGACTCTGACATTCTGTGACCCGAGAGCTCTCCCAGGCCTGACATTAGTGTTGGAAGGCTATTCCAGTATTTTCTAGGGGCGTTTGCATTCTTCACGTTTCATAATTCTCAATGGCCTTCTGTAAACTGTTCTGGGAACCAACCCTTATTTTTAACCTTGTTCCTCTGGGAAAACGTGCTCCAAATCACAAACACCCAATTTGCACACAAGCTTTTGGAAAATAGTTCCCGTTAGGTCCACTACCTCCTATATCATGGCTTTACTCTGTGGACTCCCTATTGGGTGGGAGGTTCACACAGCTGCCGGTCCTTTTGTTCGGAAGTAAAAGGGGTCCCGAGCATCCCATTCTCCTCCCCTTTCCCCCCACACCTCATTCATACATTCTTTCCTGCTGTTAGCCGGCTCTTTAGGCCTGACATCACTGGCCTGGCATCTGAGTCACTGGGGCAGCCAGGAAGCCCTGGGGCTCCCAAGTCTTGGGTCCGGGCTCTGGCTCCAGGGAGGGGCTGGGGGAGTTCTGAGCTAAGGATTCCCAGGACATGGGGGTGGGGAGGGGGAGAAAGGACATAGGCCTGGAAAGACCCAGAGCTGTTTGGATCTCAGGTCCCTTAAGTGGGTGAAGGGGGAGGTGAAAGCTGAAGTTCAGCCCTGACCTCAGGGGTATGGAATCCTGGAGAAGGTACTTCTAGCCGAGGACTCTTATCTCAAGGGAGAGGCACAGACCCACAGATGGGGCTTCGTGCTTGGCTCGGAATCCAGCTAGGTGAATCCAGCCAGTGTGGTGTGTGTAGGAGAGCTGACTAAGCACTTGCATGTTTGTGTTGGTGTGCATATATTGTGGGATCTCTGTGCATGTGTCTACATGTGAGCCCACGGGAATATCCGAATGTGACTGATCTACACATATCTAACAGAGTACCTGAGCAGGATACTGTCTGTGAGTGTGTCCCCGGCTATTCGTCAATTAATCAATAAATTAGCAGGCATTCATTAAGCGCTTGTGGTATACCAGCCATTGTGTTAGGGATACAAAAAAAAAAAAAAAAAAAAAAAAAAAGCAAAATTCTCTGCCTTTAAGGGTCTTTCATCCTAATGGTAGAGAAAACATGAAAAGTGAGAAGGACAGCTAGGGGGCTTCTTGAATAGTGCCAGTCCTGAAGTGATCTAAGTTCAAATCCAGTCTTAGACATTTACTGGCTGCATGACCCTGGCAAATCTAGTCCCCTGTTTGCCTCAGTTGCCTTATCTGTAAAATGAGATGGAGAATTAAATGGCAAACCATCCCAGGCTCTTTGCCAAGAAAAGCCCAAATGGGGCCTTGAAGAGTGGAAGGAGACCGAACAACAAATGGCAGTCTCGATCTGTAAACAGTTACTGAATCCGTAAAGGGACAGCGCTGACTCTTGTTGACTTGGGGAGACAGGGTTTCCACACTGGAGACAATTAAAGAACAACACACAGCACTAGATAAACTGCACGGGAGGTTAGCTGTAGGGTTGTGTGACTATGTACACACCGCCCCCCTACTCCTGATGGGTATCTGGGCAGCCAGCCTGGCTTGGGCATTTCCTTTCCAGGTGTTTGTCTGGATCCTTAAGTCTCTCTAGGCAGTTGGGTCTAGGTCTGCGTATCTAGCCAATACGTCCAGGTTTCTTCCAGCACCCATCCGGGTGTAACCGTAGGTGCCCCTGCAGAAGCGTGTCTATCACCAGATGTGCCCTTACTGGGGCATCCAGATGTGTATGTGTCAATCACTCTGCCTAGATGTGGCCATCCAAGTTTGTCCCTCAGTGCCTGCCCAGGTGTGTTCCTGGGGTAAACACTCCGTCTGAACGTGTCCATCTGCCCACACTAGTGGGTGGACATGGGCCTGCGGATGGCCCTCGGGTGGAAGTCCAGGGGGACACTGTTTGAGGGCATGTTAAGTCCTGACGTCCGTAGGCGTGCCCCTGGCTAGGGTCCCGAGCTCTGGGAGGCCAGGTTGGTTCCGAAGTGACTCCAGCGGGAGGGGGTGGAGGATGGAGGCGGGATCTGCACAAAGACAGAAAGGGGAGGGGTCCGGGCCAGACGCCCCAGAGGCAGGGGGCAGAGGGGCGGCTGGGGCGCGGGTAGGGGGGTTCAGGAAGCTCCCACCCCGCAGGAATTCGGAGCGTTCGGCCCTTATAAGGGCATTTCCACTCACGGCCAATCCGCGGCCGGGGGCGTGGCCGGGCCCCAAACTCGGGAACCCAGAAAGAGCCGAGAGAGCGGCTTCGAGTCTGTGGCGCTCCGTCCAGCCGGTCCCGTCCGCTCCCGGACTGTCAGTCAGTTTCCTCGGGCTTGACCCGGCCGCGCCATGAGCTCCACTCAGTTCAACAAGGGTCCGTCCTATGGCCTGTCGGCCGAGGTCAAGAACCGGGTGAGTGGCGGAGCAGAACCCCAGAAAGGGATGGAGAAAAGGGGAGGGGGCGGGAGGAGAGGATGGGGCGAGCGCGGCTATCCCTGCTCGGGAAGACCTGGGGGTACTTTCTGGTCAGTTTCTCCCTCTTCTTGGCCTTTCCCCGGAGGAGCCTCGTCCCGACCTTAAGCTGGAGGGGGATCTGGCTGGTCACGAGCAGGACTCACTCTGACCCATTTGGATCCCCACTCTTTCCCTTCCAACAGAGAGACAGCTAGGATCTACGTATCTGCATCTCAAGTTTAAGTCCCTCTCTTGGGGATTTCTCCTTCCTTAAACCTGCCTTCTAAGAGGAATTAGAGAAGGCTAACTCACTGTGTGACCGTAGGCAAGTCCCTTCCTCCCCTAAAGAGAGCCACGATCTTTTGATTGCAGTCAAGTGAAGCTGGGTGAAACACTTGATCTACGAAGTCTAACTTTCTGGAATTCTATCAGGATCCTATCCCGAGACTAGAGAATGGATGGGGGACCGAAGGCAGGGAGGGGAGAACTGGGGAAGAGAGATGGGAACTGGGCTGGGATGCTGCCCCACCCTGTAGTCCCGGAGCCACCTTACTATAATTTCCGTTTGGCTCAGTCTGTAAAAGGGTGGGTGTTTGTATTTGGGAAGGGGGGGTGAGGGTGGGAGGGGTAAGGGGGAATTCCCCTTAGCCAAAGTCAGCACCTGCTGGCCACCTAATGGGGGAGGGGAGGGGAGGAGGGGGTTCAAAAAGAGGAAGTGGGGGTGGGTGGAGTTAGCCACCGCTTCTTAGAAGCCGCCTGCTCCTTCCCCATCCTCTCCCTGAAATTTAAAGGGACCGGGGTGGGAGGGTGTCCCAAACTAAATTTACCCAGAGCTGCTCCCTCTGCTTTTCTCTCTTATCCTAACCTCCCCTTTTCTGGGCCTCGGTTTGTGCTCTGTAATTCCCAAACCTCAAATTCCACAATCCTAGCCCTCCAGAAAAGAGGAGGTTATAAAGTTTCAGAGCTGGGAACCCTAGAATGAAGACGTTTAGAACTAAGAAAGGATCTTAGAAATCATCAATTCCAACTGCCTTATTTTGCAGGTTAGGAAACTGAGTGTGGGACTTATCCCAAAACACCTATTGGAAAAAGATGGGATTTGGACCTAGCCCTCCTGATTTCTAGCCTGGGAAGCTTTGTGGGCATCCTTTAAAGGGGGAAGGGGAACAGAAAAGAGGTTGTCTTTTGATTTCCACTTTCCAATCAAATGTGCAGTCTCCAGGGACATTGGTTTCTCAGGCATCCCACTGCCAGCTCTGTGAATGGACACACACCTGCATGTTGAGCCACTTGGGAACTCTAGAGAGGCTTGGTTGAGGTGCACTCTGGGATTGCATCACGCCCCACCTTCATGGGCTGGGGTTGAGTCAGGAGTGGGGCATCTCAAATGGCACCACAGAATGTGGCAACATAGCTGTTGGCAGAGTCCTTGCAAAAGCCCACATGCCAGCCAGAGGGTTGGGGGAGCCCCGGTGGCCTGCTTGGACATGTCTGTCTCTGCTGGCTGTCCACAGGAAAGATTTAGGATCAGGCTGAAGTGTTCCCCAATCTCAGACACACCATAGAAGCAGCCTGATTTCCCTGGGCTATTTCTTCCCATCCAGGGGAAGAGGTACCAGGCAGGCCTTTCTTAGCCTCTGGAATACAGGAGTATAAAGTCAGGAACTGGGGTGGGAGAGTAGATAAGGCTTGAGCAAATCACTCCTCATTTCTGCATCTTGATTTGCTCTTCTATAAAATAAAGATATTGTTCTCTTAAGTCCTTCTTAGCTTTGACCTTCTGTATTCTAAGGTCCCTCCTAACTAACATCTGATATTCTAAGTTCTCTTCCAGCTTTGACTTTTTATGTTCTAGGGTCCGCTCCAGCTCTGTCATTCTGTGATATAAGATCACTCCCACTGTTCTAAATTCCTTTTTAGCTCTGAGTTCTATGTTCTAAGGTCTTTTCCACTTCTGAGAGCTTCCCAATTTGGACACCAAAGGAATCTGTGATTCTCTGATACACAGTTTCTTTCATCCTCTCACCTTAGAAGTTACATTTTAATGCCCACTTTGCAATTAGGGAAACAGAAGGTGTCAGGCAGGGCTCTTCCTGCATTTTCTTTGAATGGACTCTGATGCCAGCTTCATTTGTCTCAGGGTTCTGTGCCAACCTCAAGGGCTTCCTTGCATGACTCAGAACCACTTCTGGAGGAGATTTTGTATGGGGAACCACCATGAACACAGTACACATTCACTAGACAACTAGGCAATCTGGAGACCTTGGCCAGGACTCGATGGGGAGGATGCCTTACTTCTCAGTGTGTCCAGACTGGGTCAGAAAGTCATTTGGTTTTTTGTTGGTATAGACTAGAAACTTTCTCTCTCTCCTTCCTCCCCACCCCACAATTCATCCCTTCATTCTTTTCAACAACATTCACTGAAGCTTAGACTCCTGGAAATCACAGAGCTGGAAGGATACTTAGTCTGACACCTAACTTCATAATCCCTCAGCCCCATCCCACACATTCCTGCCAACCTCTGCTTGAAATCTTCCAGCGATGGGGAGCTCACTTTCTACCGACTACCATCATTGGAGAATTCTAATTTTTAATTCTAAAGTCCATTCCAACACTGACTTATTAATGCTCTAAGATCCTTTCTGCCATTGACGTTTTATGTTCTAAGATCCTTCCACTTTGGACTTTTTAGCAATCTAGCTTTCCCTTAAATTTTGCCAGCCTCTGAAGGCTGAAGGCCTCAATTAGGACAGAAGTCAAAGGTTTAGCTCTGTTCCCGAAAGTATGGAATTTTCTGCAAAAAATGATGTTAAAGGTGATCCAAAGTATGGTAAAAACAAGAGTTCTTCAGATGCAGTGAAACAACCTGTTTAGAACCAGCTGAACTACCCCCACGCCCTCCTTGGAAACAACCTGAATAAGCCACGTTTGCCCAGCCCTGTGCTTGGCACTGTGGGGACAACAGAGCTAATAGGACCTGGCCCTTTGCTCTTGGGGGAAGCTCTCAATGTGAGGTGCAGGGAGAAGTGAGAGCAGACTGAGACATATTGCCACTATGTGATGTGGGATGGGATAAGTGCCTTAGGAGAGGGAGAAAGACAGGGTGGTAAGGAGGAAGAAGTTCCTTCCAGATGAGAGGGAACAAAGAAGGTTGCCTGAAGGCAATGGCACTTGAGGGAGACCTTGAAGGTTTCAGTTTCATTTGTGACTCCATTTGGGGTTTTTCTGGCAAAATTCTTGGAGAGGCTTGTCATTTCCTTCAGCTCATTTAACAGATCAGGAAACAGGCAAACAGGACTTGCCCAGGGTCACACAGGCCTAGAGCTCCATATACTTCACCACTTTAAGTACTGGTGAGCCAAAAAGAGGCAAAAAGAAATGGGAGGGAGTCAAAGACACAGTGTCACAAAAAGTATGAAGTACCTCAAAAATTAGGTTGAGAAATTGGAAGTATGGTGTAGTAGAGGATTTGGGACGGTGGACCCTTTGGCCAATAGTTAATTAGAGAATTTCTTGTATTCCATCTTTTCTCCAGAGGATGTTCTCAACCTTCTTTACCCAGGGGAGGGGAAGGAACATGGAAAGGGGACTGGCTTGACTTGAGCAGAACTCCTACTTATGGACCCAATAATAGTACCTTATAATACAGGGAGACTTTCAGCTTCTCAAGGATGTTTCCCCAACTTGGAACTGGGGTTCAGATTGCAATTCTGCACTGATAGCTGTGTAACCTTAAGCAAATTGATTATTTGTTTCCTCTGGATGATGGCTGTAGGAAATCTTCCAGCCCTGAATTCTCTTACCCTTCAGCTTTCCTTGGCTGGTGTTAGGGAGCCCACTGAGGCTGGTTTCAGGGCTCCTTGGCCTGGGAGTGGTCTGGACTCTGGTGTCCCTACCCATTCAGGCAGCCCCTCCTGAACTGCTTTGAAGGGGCTTGTCAGGCTACTGGCAAAAAGAGTGTAAACCTCTGGGAACAGCTGCTCTTCATTTACAAAGAAAATAGCCAGCGCATTCTTGGCATTTTGTGGTGACAAAAGAATCTGTGGGCGGGTCGGATCCCAAGGAGAAAGTCTGAGGATCCTAGAGGTGCTGTGGGGAGGGGAAGGGGTGTGGAGAAATGGATCCCAAGGAGCCAGACTGCAGCATCTGGGGTGGGGAGAAAGGGGAGGCACCGGGTATAGGAATAGTTTGGAGTCCAGAGGAGGCTTGGACCTGGTCCAGGATCCAAATCACCAGGCCTGGAGTCCAGGATTCTCTTCCCCTGGAAGTCTTGAAGCAAAGGCTGGATGATCCCTTGTCAGGAAATTGTGGAGGGGATTCTAATTCATCAGATGATTTCTGAGGTCCCTTCTAACCATGAAATCTTATGACCCAAAGCGACAAACCCATGAGGAGAGACAAGGATTGACTGTTGGTCCAAGGGCCCCAAGGAAGGCTGTCTCAGAATACTGGAGTGGGGTCTGTGGCTTGGAAAGGAGGAAGAGATGTTGTGTCTGGTGCTGTGACCAGAGCTGTTCACAGAGCTGTCTGCAGTTCAATCCCTCCTTGGGGCCCCATTCTCAACCTCCTTCAACACTGGAACAAATCTTTAGCTCTCCCTCAAGCCTCCCCTTCCTAATTCCTTTGGGGAGATGGGAGCAGGAATTACACTTCATCCTTGTCTCCTGCCTCCCTCTAAGAGATCATATCAACCCACCTTTGCTGGTCTGGAGTGGGGCAGGATCCAATCTTCCTTCAAAGGTTTCATCCAGAGACTGCTGGGTCTTTGAGAAGTCCAGGATGGGAAGAAGTCCATCAGCCAGTGACTCCTCTAGCATTCATTAAGTAGCAATGGGCAGGCACTGTTCTAAACTCTGGGATACCAAGGAAAGTAAAACATAGTCTCTGCCTGCCCTCTGGGAGTTCACTGTCTAATGCAGGAAGCAACATGCAAATAGTTACAGTCACACAAAGTAGATACTGTGTAAATGGAGGATAATCTCCCAGGGGAGATGCTACAGGGAAGCTGAGATTTGAGCTCCCAGAGAAATTGAGCGTTGATGGGGAGGAGGGAGAACATTGTCAGGGTGAAGAGATATTCATTGCCAACGAGTGGAGTAAAGAAATGGATTGTATCTTATGAAGAGTAGCTGGTAGGACAGTGTAACTGAATAGTAGAGTATTAGAGAGGAGTAGAGGATGAAATGAATGGAAAGGTAGGAAGCGATCATATTAGAGAAGAACAAGGTAGGTTTAGTAATCAGTCAGTCAGTTCAGTCTACAAACATTTATTTAGTACCTACTATGTGTTGTTGTTCAGTTTCAGTTATGACTTCATTTGGGGATTTCTTGGCAAAGTAACCGGAGAGGTTTGTCATTTCCTTCAGCTCATTTGACAGATCAGGAAACAGAGGCAAATGGGATTAAGTGACTTGCCCAGGGTCACACAGCTAATAAGTATCTGAGGCTGGATTTGAATTCAGGTCTTGATTATAGGCCCAGTGCTCCATTTGCTTCACCACTTTAAGTGCTGGTGATGCAAAAAGAGGCAAAAGACAGTCCCCGAGGAGCTCACAATCTAATGGGGGAAACAGTATATAAATAATTATATGCAAACATGTTGTAGATGGGATAAAATAGAAACTAATTTACAGAGGAAAGGCACTCAAATTAAGAGGGATTGGGAAAAGGCTTTCTTTTAGCTGGGACTTGAAGCTAGGAACACCAAAAATGAAGAAAGAGAATTCGAGACATGGGACAGAACCAATGAAAATGGCCAGACTCTAGAGATGAAGTGTCTTGTTTGAAGAGACCAGAGTTGTAAAAACGAAAAGAATGCAGAAGGATGAAAGGTGTGAGAAAACTGGAAATGGGGGAAGGGAAAAGGGTTAGGTGATAAAAGTTTTTGATACCAGATTTTGTATTTGATTTTTAAATTTTTTTTTGGTTTATTTAATTTTTTCCAATTACACATTAAGATAGTTGACAACATTCATTTTTAAAAAGATTTTAAGTTTCTAATTTTTCTCCTTCCCTCCCCAAGACATCAAGCAATCTGATAACAAAGATTATAGATGTATCAATAGTAAATCATATTTCCACATTAATCATGTCATGAAGGAAGAAGCAGAACAAAAGAGAGAAACCATGAGAAAGAAAAAACAAACAAAAAATGAAAATAGAATGTTTCAATCTGCATTCAGAATCCACAGTTCTTTCTCTGAATGTGGATAGCATCTTCTATTATGGATATCATCTTTTGGAATTGTCTTGAGTTGCTGTATTTTGAGAAGAGTTAAATCTATCAAAGTTGATTATCACTCATTGTTTCTGTTACTGTGTATAGTGTTTTCCTGGGTCTGTCATTTCACTCAGCATCAATTCATCGAAGTCTTTCTGAGAAAAGGTTTTTCTGACATCTGCCTGCTCATCATTTCTTTTCTTTTAGTTTTTTATATCTACTTTTAGATGATTTTGATTTATATTTTTATATTTCATTTCATTCTCCATTTCCCCATGGAAAATATTTCATTCCCCAATCAATGGGTATGGTCTCAATTTCCAATTCTTTGCCACCACAAAAAAGATCCGTTATATCAATATTTTTGCACATGTAGGTCCTTTTCCCTTTTTTAATGATCTTTTTGGAATAAAAATCTAGTAATGGTATTGCTGGATCAAAAAGTATACAGAGTTTTATTGCCCTTTAAGCATAGTTCCAAATTGTTCTCCAGAACAACTGGATCAGTTCACAACTCTATCAACAATGCAATAGTATCCCAGACCCAGTTTTACCACATCTTCTCCAATATGTGTTATTTTCTCTTTCTCTTGTATTAGCCAATCTGATAGGTGTGAGAGATATGTTTGAGTTTGTATTTGATTCTGGAGGTTACTGGCAACCACTGGGTTTTATTGAGTATGGAAATGAACCAGTCCAAACTTTGGCAAGTCATTTTGACTTGTGAATAGAGGGTGCGTGGAATGTGGAGAGACTTAAGGGACGCAGATCCACCCAAAGCACATTACAGTTATCCAGATGTGAGGAGATGTGGGTCTGCACCAGAGAAGGGCAATGTCAGAAAAGAGAGAGGAATCAATATAATTTAATGGAGAGGTTACTGAACTCAGAATGAGAGATGACCTGGTTCCATCTTTGCCATTTATCAGCTGTGGACAAGTCCCTTATTTCATAACAGCAGTTCTTCTATCTCCTTCATTGTACGAAAAGCATATAAACCATAAAGCACTCTTTCTCTCTCAAATATATATGTGTATACAAACAAATATGCTAGGATTTTGATTAAGAATTGATAAACCATAAAGCATGCTCGCTCTCTCTCCCTCATATATATCTGTGGGAGTGTATATATGAATATACATATATATATACATGCTATGATTTTGATCCCAGAATTTATAAACTATAAAGCATTCTCTCTTTTCTCTATCTCTTTCTCTGTCTTTGCCTCTCTCACGCACACATATACACACACAAATTGTGTGTGTGTGTGTGTGTGTGTGTGTGTATTATTTTGATCCAAAAATCTGGGTTAAATGTTAAGGAGAGTCAGAGGGAAGCAGAGAAAACCTACAGACCATCCCTCTCCTCATTTCTTTCCTGTTTTGGGGTTTGTAGCAATGATTAACTCATATGAAAGACAAAAAATGAATCTGTTTTAATAGCTGGTCTACACCATTTTACAGAGGAGGAAACTTAAGTCCAGGATTACAGACTTGGAACTCAAAAGGGGATCTTAAAGACCACTAATCCAACCATCTTGATTTTATAGCTGAAAAGCTGAAAAAGACCTCCTCTGAGTGAGAACATGAAAAGACTGAACTGGACAAGGAACTTCTCTCTCCATATTACAGAGGGGGAAATTAACTTTCAGAACCACACTAAGTTAGCTGCTGAGTCAGGACTTGAATCCAGGACTCTTGACCCAGCTTGTGTTGCCTTTGTAGTTGTAGTGGATAGAGCGCTGGGCATAGGCCCCATATTTGTTCCAATATAACCTCAATTACATACTAGCTTTAGAGAAGGGAATTCAAAAGTCTTCTGGGCCAATTGATTTTTTTTTCAAGTGAGGAAATTAAGGCTTGGAAAGCTTAGATCATTTGCTCAAGGTCACAGAGGTGATAAATAAGAGTTAACATAAAAGCTAGCATTTATATAGCACCTATTGCATACTAGGCAATAGTCTAAGTGCTTTACAATTACTCCTCTGAGTGAGAACATGAAAAGACTGAACTGGACAAGGAACTTCTCTCTTCATATTACAGAGGGGGAAATTAACTTTCAGAACCACACTAAGTTAGCTGCTGAGTCAGGACTTGAATCCAGGACTCATTTAATCCTTACTACAATCTGGTGTTATTATTATCCCCATTTTATAGATGGCAGAATTCAAAATATTGCAAGTTTGTTACTCTCTCCTCTACCCTGTCATGCCCTCATGGACCCCCAAAGTTCCTGACATCAGTGTCCTAGGGCCCCTCCCTCTGTGACATCTGAGCTTCATAGTCCTAGGAGTATCAGGGGGATTCTGAAATCTAGGTAGTTTTTGTGTGGGGATCAGGAAGTAGGGCCCAATTTGGGAGCCCCCTTCCCTGCCCCTCCAGGGCGCCCCCTCTCAGGTCTCAGAACCTGCTTTCTCCCCATGGCCAGACACATCCTGGGTACTCAGGTACTCCCCTTTGGGGAGGATTGCTTTGTCTTTGGGTCAATCAAGACTTCCCTGTGGCATGGTGGAATATGGGGGAGGACTCAAGAGCCGTGGTCCTCAAAGTGTAGTCCAAAGAATTGTTGGGGTCTCTGAAACCCTTTCAGAGGGTCTACAAATTCAAAATCATTTTTTTATTTCTAATAGAGTAAATAGCTATAAATATAACCCATGTGAACAAAAACTCTTTGAACAGATCCTCAATCGTTTTTTAACAACATGAAGATACTAAGAACAAAAGTTTGAGAGCCACTGCTCAAGAGATTCAGGAACGAGTCTCCAGACAGAGCCAGCAATTATTGCATCCAGTTCTCTTGTCTCTCAGAATCTCAGACTTGGAGGGTTGGGAAGCACTAGAGCAGCTATCCAGTGCAGCCCCTAGTCCATGACTAAGGTCAGCATCACTATCTGCAAAGCTTGACACCCACAGACCAGGACGTTAAGTTCTCCAAGGTCTCAATGGTCTGACAGGTGGAGCCAGAGAATTCTGCTTGGTCTCAGCATTTCAAAAATGCATCTTGGTTGATTGAACTAGGAAATATTGGGGAGGGAGTTTCAGAGAAGCAGGTTTTGACTCTTTGAAAGGAAAGTTTCCAAAAGTTAGAATTGAATGTCTTTTAAGGTAGAGAATTCCCTGTCATTGGAGGTATCCAAGAAGGTACTGAACATCAATCACTCGCCCAGGATGTTATTGATAGAGGAAGTTCCTGTTTTATTCGATTCAGCAAACTTTTTTTTTCAAGTTATTGCTCTGTACTGGGCACTGTACTAGGCACACTAGATGTATAAAGACAAAAACTCACTTTTGTTTTGGCTTTTCTTTGTGTCTTTAGCACACCTTTTATCATAGTGATCAATTAAGTTAGGTTTGTTGACTACATTTATTCACTGGGTATACTAGTAAGTAAGTGCTGGGAGGTCCGTCCTAGCTTTGAGCTTCCATGGGTCTAGATTCTGATGCCCTTTCCACTCAACTGCCTCTTCCTCTTCCTCCTCCACCACCAATTAGCTCGGTGACTTTGATCAAATCAATTTCCCCATTTCCCCTCTCTGAATCTTGATTTTCTCATCTGTAAAATGAGCAGGATAATCTCATCCTTGCTCTCTCCACAATCCTGTTCTGAGCAGTTGAATGTGAGAAAGACACGGAAGTGGTCAGCAAGTCTGAAAGTATTTTGTAAAGAGCTGAGACATATAAATGGACAAGAAATTGTTATGAGTATTAGTTGCTCTAAAGTCACGGGATACAGAGCTGTAAGGGAACTTCAAGATCATGTCATCCAATCCCTTCATTGGACAGATGAGGAAGCTGAAGTCCAGAGGGGGAAGTAACTTGGCCCATATCCTACAGAGAATAAGTAGCAGATCTGTCCTTTGTCCCAGGTGACCGGGCAGCCTCATCTTTCTCCAGGAAAATTGGAAACAGACAAAAGCTTTGACATTAACTCCACCTCCATAGCATCCCTCCTATCCATCCATCTCTTTCTCCCCACTGACAAGACCAGCACTCTCATTCATAGTTTGAGCATCTATCTCTAAAGCTACTATAAAAGCTTCCTAATTGGTCTTCTCACTTTGTTTTTCTCTTTAATAATTCATCCTCTCTAGAGATGCCAAAAAGATTTTTCTAAACTACATATACTCAAAAACCTTCAATGGCTCCCCATTGTTGCCTCAAAAAAGAAATGACAAGCTTCCTAACCCAGAATTTACAGCCCTCTAGGACCTGGTTTCCCTTTCTGACTTACTCCATACTACTGTCTTTCAAGCTCTCTATAGTGCAGCACAATTGAACAATTGACACCTCCAAATTCTGTGCTTCCGGCCCCTATATCAATAGGAATGTGCTTTTGCTCCCCACTTGCCTATCTTTGAGTCCTGTGTGACCAGACTGAGGGGGGAAGGAAGTATGTGACAGAGCAGAATTCAAACCTGGATCCTTTGACTAAATTCAGGACTCTTTCCATTACTAAGTTGGTGGAGATATTCGGAGCCAGGGCAAGAAGGACTTGGTGTTAATAGGAACATAAAATATAGAACTATAAGGGATTTTTTTAGGTCAGATACCTCAATCCCTTCATTTTTCAAATGGGGAAACTGAGACCCTGAATAGTTGAGGTTTACCTGAGCATCTTGCAAAGGATGGGTCAGGAAATCTCATTTTTTCCCATGCTCCGGGGCCAGGTGTAGTCCTAACAGTATGGCCTGGGACTTTCTCTTTAGCTCCAGTCCAAGTATGACCCACAGATGGAAGGAGAGCTGAGGGGCTGGATTGAGGGTCTCACAGAACTGAGCATCGGGCCAGATTTCCAGAAGGGACTCAAAGATGGCATCATCCTATGCACGTGAGTAAGCGCACTGGGACTTGGGCATTGGAGAGAGGGGGAGCCCTGGTGTCCCCCTTCCTATCCCTAGATGATAGAGTACCTTGGAGAGAGATTTGCAACTCAAGCTCTTGCCTGCCTCTGACCTAGAATTGTAGACTCATCAGAGCTAGAAAAACATCATAGCTGGGAGGAACTTTTGAGCAGAAAAGAGAAAATGTCAGGTCTAGGAAGATCTTTAGAACACAAACTATCAGAGATAGGAAGAATCTTGGAACATTTGGAAATTGTCACAGAGAGGAAGGCCCTTACAACCCAGGATGTCAGGGCTGGGAAGGCCCTTAGAACCCAGAATGTCAGGGCTGGGAGGGCCCTTAGAACCCAGAATGTCAGGGCTGGGAGGGCCCTTAGAACTCAGGATATCAGGGCTGGGAGAGCCCTTAGAATTCAGGATATCAAAGCTGGGAGGGCCCTTAGCTTACAATAGTGCCTGCTGGGATAGGCACTCATATTATCACTATTTCTCTTTCCTTTTTACTCCTCCCCTGGCACTATCTCTCTAGTCTCATGAACAAGCTGCAGCCTGGCTCCGTGCCCAAGATTAATCGCTCACAACAGAACTGGCATCAGGTGAGTTGGTCCTGGGGCATACCTGGGGGAGAGAGAAGGATTAGTAACCCAGTTACTTGTCTTGACTCTTCCCTCCCCCCTCTAACGAGGCATCTTCCAGACCTCTAGCTTAGAACAAATGTGCCCCAGCAAAAGGGCAGGGAAGAAGGGGGCTCAAATGACCAGATGTGGAGTCGCAACTCTGCTCATCTGTTTCTTATCTTCTGCCTCTTCCTTTTCCTGATCAGCTGGAGAATCTCTCCAATTTCATCAAGGCCATGGTCAACTATGGCATGAACCCTGTGGATCTCTTTGAAGCCAATGACCTCTTTGAAAGTGGGAACATGACCCAGGTTCAAGTGTCACTTCTGGCACTGGCCGGCAAGGTAAGACTCCCCACCCCGGGGCAGCGCACATTTGGGTCTGAGTGGGTTTTGTCTTTGCTCCTGCTCAAGGAAATGAGGGTACTGGGAAGTTGGAAGGGCAGAGGGCAAGTGACAAGAAGTCCTAGACTGGGGGAAGCTGTTGGCTTGGTCCTAGGTCACTTTCAGATTGAGGAATACAGCTTGCAAACACAAAGTTTCCCTGGGCAGGAAACCTCCTCTTGTTGCAGGAAAGACAGAGCTTTTATACACAGAGAGAGTTTAAGTGGGAAGGAAAGGGAAAAGTGGATTACGGTACAATCAGTTTCAGGGGCTGAATGATTTCCCAAGGAAGCCCACGAATCCAGGACAGTGTGGATGTTCTCCAGTCCTTGGGAACAGTTCTGAAGCGATTGTTTCAAACCCCGGGGGCATTACTGGGAGGAGGGACAGGACCAGAGCTCTGTGACAAGAACAGATGCTTTCATCTTTAATTCACTTCATTCACCACAAAGGAGAGCACTGTCAAAGAGTGACTGATCATTTCAAGTGACATTGTGAGACTCTGACTCCCAAGTCAGAAGAGGCAGTTCTGAGAAATTGAAATTATTAGGATATTCGTTGTACACATCAGCTTGCCTCAATATCTAATTATTTAATTATCTATGGATACTCTGCTTACCTATGTGGTCTTGCAATCTTCCCAACTGGATTGTCAATGCTTTGGAGTCTGGGATCTTGTTTTATTTTAATCTCAGTTTCTCCCTCAGCACCCAGGTCAGAGTTTGATACACAGAAGGCATCTGTTTAATGAGTTAAATTGAAGAGAATTGATATCACTGAATTAGATGATCCTTAAAATTGTTTTTAATTCATTTAAAAAATATTGTGTTCCAAATTCTCTCCTTCCTTCCAAGCCCTCTCCCATCCATTGAAAAGGCAAGCAATATGAAACCCAGTAAAATATGAAGTTATGCAAAATATATCTCTGTATTAGCTATGTTGTTTTTAAAAAAAAGATAAGAAGAATAAAGAAAGTGTACCATGTTTGAAGTCCTCTCCCATCTACAACATTTTGTGTTCTAAGGTTCGTCCTAGCTCTGTTCAAGAACCTGCTCAACTCAGATATTCTAAAGGACTGTTGGAATAGAGATTCAGATCTGGAAAATGTCTTAGAACACGGAATGTTAGAATTGAGAGAACTCTTAGAACACAGAATACCTAGGGGCCCTCCCAACTCTGACATTCTGTATGCTATGTTCTATGGTTGGGTCCTTCCCGCCCCCCGCCCCCCTCCCCCACTGTCTGTCTGACTGTCTGTCTCTTTGTTTCTCGCTTTCTCTATCTCTATCTGTCTCTTTCTCTGTCTCTCCTCTCTATGTCTCTTTCTGCGTGTCTTTCTTTTCTCCCCCTTCATCTCTCTTTCTGTATGTCTTCCTTCTCTCTTCCCCCCTTTCTCTCTCTCTCTCTCTGTCTCTCTGTCTCTGACTCTGTCTCTCTCTGTCTCTGTCTCTGACTCTGTCTCTCTCTGTGTCTCTCTGTCTCTCTCTCTCTCTCTCTGGATATTTTCAACATTATACTTTTTATAAGATTTTGAGTTCCAAATCTCCCCACCTTGTTTCCCTGCCCCCTCTCCAAGACAGCAAGCCATGTGATATAGAATACAGATGACTTTCTCTATTCTAAAGGCCCTCCCAGCTATGATGTTCCATGTTAAGGTTCTTCCAGCTTTGGCATTCTTTGCCTCATGTTCTGAGGTCCCTCTCACTCTTGATATTCCCTGTCCTAAAGTTCTTTCAACAGTAACATTCTGTATCCTATGTTCCAAAGCCTTTCTTAGCTCTGTCATTCCGTGTTCTGGGATTAGAAGCCAGAATGTTGAAGGAGGAAGTCTTCTTCTTACTTTTACTGAGCTGGGAGCAGGACATGCAGGTGGTGGAGCAGGACTGCTTTGAGGTTTGAGATTGGAGTTTTCAAGGGTTTGATCTCTCCTAAATCCCCTTTCCTAATCTCTCTTCTTTATCTCTGTTCCTCCTGACCAGGCTAAGACAAAAGGGCTACAGAGTGACATTGGAGTCAAGTACTCAGAGAAGCAAGAACGCAACTTTGATGATGCTAAATTGAAGGCTGGGCAGTGTGTCATTGGCCTCCAGGTATGAGATGGACCTAGTATGCCTTGGTAGGGGGGGCTCCTACATCATAGTTGGGAGGGTCTTTAGCATAAAGCTCACCTGTATCCTATATCAGATGACCTGATGTCTGGAGAGGGGGAAGGGAAACAAGGTGGGAGGGGGATTGGGAACTCAAAATCTTATCAAAAGTGAATATTGATATATTTGTATCATGTTTAACATATATTGGACTAGTTGCCATCTAGGGGAGAGCATGGGGGAAGGGGGGAAATTGGAACACAAGGTTTTGTAAAGGTTAATGCGAAAGAATTATCCATGAATATGATTTGAAAAATAAAAAAGCTTTAATAAAAATAAATATAAAAAAGTGAATGTTGAAAATATCCTGAGAGAGAGACAGAGAGAGAAAGAAAGAGAGAAAGAGAGAGAGAAAGAGAAGAGAGGAGGAAGACACACAGAGACACAAGTCTCCCTAATTGGGTGCCCAGTCTCCCAATCTTGGAGCTCTGTTTGGAGCAAAGCTTGGGGACATGGGCCTGGGAATCCAGACTTTTTGAGAGAGTTCAGCTCTGCTTTTCCTGAACAGAGACAGACATCACCAATCTCTGGCTAGCCCAATGGCTTCATTTCCTTCCTTACTTCTCAGTTTTGGTACCTACGTGTAAAGTTCAGCTTGATTTATAATCCCTAGGAGCCGGCGTGGATTTGAAGGGTCCAAAGAAAGCCACATTTCTCCCTCTCTCCCACTTCCAAATCTCACCCACAGCACATGAAATGCCATGGTTGGGCCAACATTCCTTTGAGTTCAGCGTTGCCCCCTGAAAATTCAAATTTCCCTTTGAGAGAGATAATATATGAAGGGAAGGCATTTATCAGCAATGTTCTTTCCTAGTAACAGGAAGGAGGAAAGTGTGTTTCCTGGGAGACCTGAGGGTGAGGGTACAAAGGGAGGTGAAGCAGGGAAATATTCAGAGTAAGGAGAATGCTTCAGAGGAGGGAAAGCGATAGGAGTAATGTCCCAAGCGGGATGGGGAAGTATTCTGGGGGAAAGTGAAGAGGGAGCTACTTAAGGTGAGGTTAAATGGTACCTAGGGGGAGGTTAGGTTGGGAAATTTTCAGTGGAAGTTGCAAATGGAGTTGTGGAGTGAGTGAGTGAGTGTGTGTGTGTGTGTGTGTGTGTGTGTGAGACAGAGAGAGACGGAGATGGAGAGAGAAGGGAGAAAGGTGGGGGAGACCAAGACAGAGAGACAGACACACAGTGAGAGGGGCAGGAAAAAGAAGAGGAAGGAGAAGGAATAGGGGGAGGGAAGAAGAAAGAGGGAAGGAGGGGAGGGGAAAGAGTACAGAGGAACACTGGACATGCTGCCCAGGCAATCTGCCTGGATGCCCTCCCCATTTGGCTCTGGTCAGACTTGTCTGACAGTCAGCTACCTCCCCTCTCCTGGGAACTCCACCACAACTCCAGGCACAAAAGTTAATCAGGGCTCTGATGTGGGAGACTAGCCCTCAGGGCCTCAGTAAGAACCTGAACCCCAGATCTGAGGCAGCAGAGGACGGACCACTGGCACCTCACTGACCCACTTCCTTCTGACCACAGATGGGCACCAATAAATGTGCCAGCCAGTCAGGCATGACGGCCTATGGTACCCGGAGACACCTGTATGATCCTAAGAACCAGATTCTGGCCCCGATGGATCACTCAACTATCAGCCTGCAGATGGGGACCAACAAGTGTGCCAGTCAGGTGAGTGGGAGCATCAGAAATGGGAGGTTCTACCTACCTTATGGGAAGGAGGGGTACAAGGTTAGAGCCCAGCTGGGTTCCAAGATGGACTCTGAGGTCTCCTCTCTCTAGACTACCAACCGGAAACACTATGGCAGGCAAAGAGCCCTGAATTTGGGGTCTTTACTATGATTTTGACTCACTCATAAAGCAAAGGTGGCAGCTGGTCTTAGAGAAGGTGACCAGGAAAAGAGTTGGATTTCAAGTCAAAGAAGCCAGTTTTACCTTTTATTTACTTATGAAGGGGCTTTCAGCAAGCCCCTTCCCCTCCTGGGCCTCAGTTTTCTCATCTGTATAAAAAGGGGTTAGACTAGAGAGTCCCTAAGGTCTTTTTCAGCTCTGACATTCTGCCACCAAAAGAACTCTTCTCTTCCACTGGAGCATTCTGGCCTCGGGTCTGCTCATTTGGGAGTGAGAGCTGGAGGCTGAGGCTTCCAGACTGGGTTCTATCCCTTTAAGAAGGGATGAAAGTTAGAGCGGGAATAAAGCTGAGCTCTCTAAGCCTGCTGGGCTGGTTAGAGCTGGTTCTTTGATGTCAGCCACTCCCTCCAGCTCTTGTTTCCTCAAGTAGGGGGTAGGGATGCTCTACACCCCACAGCTGGGATCAAACCCCTCAGTTACCAGGTAACCGAGCAGAGCAACAGGGACTCACAGTTAGAACTTACGAGCTCCCAGAGCTGAATTTAGGGCCAGGAAGTTTGGAGGAACCCTGCCTCTGTCACTGTCTCATCTGGGCCTTAACTTCCACATCTGGTAAATGGGTATGAAGTTTTGTCAGTTTTGAAGTGCTGGTGAGATAATGAAAGCAACAATTCATAAAGTGCTATATTATATCAGCTTATTGTTGCCCCCTAGAATGTCAGAACTGGGAAGGTCCTTGGCCCTTAGATCATAGGATGTCAGAGCTGGGAGGGCCTTTAGAACCCAGGATGTTGGAGCTAGGAGGGCCCTTAGAACCCAGGAGGTCAGGGCCGGGAGGGCCCTTAGAACCCAGGAGGTCAGGGCTGGGAGGGCCCTTAGAACCCAGGAGGTCAGAGCTGGGAGGGCCCTTAGAACCCAGGAGATCAGAGCTGGGAGGGCCCTTAGAACCCAGGATGTTGGAGCTAGGAGGGCCCTTAGAACCCAGGAGGTCAGGGCTGGGAGGGCCCTTAGAACCCAGGAGGTCAGAGCTGGGAGGGCCCTTAGAACCCAGGATGTCAAAGCTAGGAGGGCCCTTAGAACCCAGGAGATCAGAACTGGGAGAGACCTTAGAAGATAAAATATAGAATATCAAAACTGAAATAGGTTTTAGAACTTTTTTAGAACATAGTATTTTGAAACTAGAAGAGTCCTTAAAGTTTAGAACTTTAGCTAGTTAAAAGTTTAGAGTAATATGGAAGAAATAATAATTGTCAACATTTATTTATTCTTTAAGGACCCAATAGATATAATCTCATTTGATCCACACAACAGTCTGTGAGGTAGATGCTATTATTAGGCTGATCTTATAGATGAGGAAACTAAGAAGCTTCAGTGACTGGCCCAGTGTCACACAGACAATGTCAATGACAGGATCAGAACTGGGGTTTTCCCAAGCCTAGCCATTGCACCACCTAAGAAAGTGTCTTAGAGCCCAGAAGGTCCAAAGAGCTGGATCAGGGGAAGCCAAGGGGAGGGGGAGCCTTGGAAAACAGAGAGCCAGATTTGGGAGGGAACTGTGTTAATAAGGCAATTTATTAATTGCTGACACAATTCTTAAGTGCCAGGGATGCAAAGAAAAGCAAAAAAAAAAACAAAAACAAAAAACAAAAAAAACATAATTCTAAGGAGGAAATATATATATATATATATATATATATATACTACCTTCAAGACAGAAGCAGCTAGGGTAGAAGCTGTAGGAAGGGCACCTCTGTAGGAAAGGCACGAGAGGAAGGTAAAGACCCGGGGGCAGGAAAGATGGATCAGAGCAAGGCTTCCTGGAGAAGGTAAGACTTGCCTGAGTCTTGAAGAACCCAGGGAAAGGAAGAGCCAGAAGGGAGAGGAGAGAAAGCGTACCAAGCGGGGGAACCCCTTGTGCAAATGCTTGGAGAGGGGAGGTGGAATGTGGTGGCTAGAGCCAGAAAGTGATGTAAAGCCTGGAAAGGTCCGCAGGGATTACACGGGTCAGTGGCAGAGTTAGGACCAGGCTGGGCCTCCCGCATCCTGCCCGACCCAGTGCTCCTGGCTGGAGAGGACTTGCGGGACTCTAGAGCCTGAATCCCTGTCTCCTTCCTCCTTCCAGGTGGGCATGACAGCCCCTGGCACCAGGAGGCACATCTACGACACCAAGATGGGCACAGACAAGTGTGACAACACCTCCATGTCTCTGCAGATGGGCTATACCCAGGGTGCCAACCAAAGCGGGCAGGTGTTTGGGCTGGGACGGCAGATCTATGATCCCAAATACTGCCCCCAGGGTCCCACTGGAGATGGGTCAGGGGTGGGCCCGGGCGACAGCCCCAGCTCCGTGGAGCCCCCCGAGTACCACTATTACCGGGAAGAGGAAGGGTACTGAGCCCGCGGGCCCCCTCCCCTCCTGCCTTCCTCTCCTTCATCCTCCCCCTCTTGTTACCCTCCCCTCCCTGTGCTCCTGGTTTGTGTCCTGCGCTGGGAGAATTTTGCTCCTGCCTGAGCTCTCTCTTCCCTGTGGTCTCAGCCACATCTCCCCCCATCTCTGGGCCTTCGTTTCTCTATTTGTCAGAGGAGGGGGCCGGGCCTGGCTGTCAAAGGGCTCCCTCCCGCACTGATGTTGGTCGGTTCTATGTGTCTTAGTATCTCATCTCCTGAGCAGAAGGAGCTAAACAGAGCGGGTGGGCAAGGAGTTCCCCCCTGGCCCTGGCCCTCCACCTCTCTCTCTTCAGCTCTGCGGGGGTGTGCGAGGGGCTGGGGGATTATGAAGGACCAGTCCTGCTCATTCCTTGCCTGGACCAAACTGTCCCCCCTCTTCCTGATCCCGCTTTGGCTCAGCCCTGGGTTCTGCAGATGAAGGTCTTGGAGGGAGGAGGGGGAAAATAGGGCCACCATAGGGTTTCCTGTCAACGTTGAGCTTCCTGCTTATGAGGTTAGCTGGTGGTTTCCTCATCCCTGACAAAAGATGTTGAAAAATGATGTTCTTTCAAAGGGGGGAGGGGAAAGAGCGACTGCTCCCTTTCTTTCTCCCGCACTTGTGCCCTTTCCCACAGGAGTAGGGAGGACCACTTCCAGGGGACCCCCAGGCAACCCTTCAACCGAAACTTCCTTAACCTAGTAAGGGACCAGTCTGGTTTTAACTTAATGTAAGGAGAAAGACTCCAAATAAAAGAAGCTACTTTGTATTTCTGAAGAGGGAAGCTAGCAGCTCTAACCCTCCCTCTCTGAGCCCCATCACAGCCCAGGGACTGCCTTCCTTGGGCTCCCGCACCTTCCCCATCCCTCCCCACCTGGCAAAGGCTTGGTTCAGACTGGATCAGCTGCCTTCCTTCTTGAACACTGCACAGCGGCCCTGCTGGGCTGGGCCAGGTCAGCCTGGCTCAGGGGGCTTTCCTGGGAGAGTCATCCCATCAGCCCTTGGGGTCTGGGAGAAGGACCTAGAAATAATGTGAAATGGTGATGTGGGAACACAGGCAATAAAACACATTCTTTGTTTAAGAAATGAAGATGAAGGTCGTGTCTGATGCTCAAGGAATCTAGGCAAGATACGAACTGGGAAGTCTTGGGGAATCTGGCCGTTGAAAGCTACTGGGCATATGATGGGTTAAACGTCTGCTTCTGGGGCTTACTAAGTGTCTTGGTGAACAAAAGAGCTCCCTTTGCCAGTTCCCTTTGGTTCATTCATTTAGCAAACATTTATTAAACACCTGCTGGATAGGGGATTCGGTCATACACTGGAGACAGACTCCAGTCAATCAATTATTATATGTGAAGTGCAGAGGATACAAGTACAGTGAATAAGACGATCTCTACTCTTGAGCCTATAAACATGTATTATTGCATAAATATAAAATTAACAAACATTTATTTATATTTTACACACACTGTTGTTAAATTCTCTGACAATGAAGGTAATTGGGAAAATCAAGAAAGATTCCATGTACAAAATTGTACCTGAGCTACATCTTAGAGAGACTGAGGCAGAAGTGAGGAGGGAGGGAATTCTTGGCAGGAGAAGGAGAAGGGCACTTAGCTGGACTGCCGAATGGAGAAGGAGTATTTATGTCAAGTGAGATTGGAAAGACAGACTGGAGGCAGGATGTGAGGGCTTTATTTTTTAATAGCATTTTATTTTTTTTCCCAATTACATGTAAAAACAATTTATAGCATTCATCTTTTCCCACTTAATAGTATTTTTTCCCAATTACATGGAAATATAGTTTTCAACATTCCTTTTTTAATATTTTGAATTCCTAATTTTTCTCCCTCCTTCTCCAAGACATCGAGCAATCTGATATAGATTATACATATACAATCATGTTAAACATATTTCCATATCAGTCATGTTGTGAAAGAAAAATCAGAACAAAAGGGAAAAAAACACAAGAAAGAAAAAACAACAAAAAAGTGAAAGTAGGATGTTTTGATCTGCATTCAGTATCTATAGTTCTTCTGGATGCAGGTGATATTTTCCATTTCAAATCTATTGGAATTGTCTTGTCTGTCAAAGATGGTTATCATACAGCGTTTTACATTGTTCCTCTGATTGGTTCTATTTATTTCACTCAGAGCATCAGTTCATGTAAATCTTTCCAGGCCTTTTCTGAAATCTGTCTGCTCATCATTTCTTATAGAACCATAGTATTTCATCACATTCATATACACAACTCGCACAACCATTCCCCAATCCATCAATTTCCAATTCCTCATCACCACAAAAAAAGTTGTATAACTTTCATTTTTACAAAATTTTGCATTCCAATTTTTTCTTTCTCCCTCTTCCTAAAATAACAAATAGTTTGGTATAGGTCATATATGTGTAATCATGTAAAACATTTTCATATTAATTGTAAAAGAAGAAACAGACCAAAAAGAAAAAAAAGCCATAAAAAATATTAAAGTGAAAATAGGATGCTTTGAACTCCATTCTATAGTTCTTTCTTTGGATGTAAATAGCATTTCCCATCATGATTTCTTTGGAATTGTGTTGCATCACTGTATTACTATTGGAATTGTGTTGTATCACAGTATTGCTGAGAAGGCTTCTTTGTAGTTGATCATTACACAATGTTGCTGTTACTGTGAACAATGTATTCCCGGTTCTGCTCACTTCAGTTAGCATCAGTTCATGTAAGTCCCTACAAGTTTTTCTGAACTCATTCCACTCATCATTTTTTATAGAACGATAGTATTCCATTACATTCACAATACTCCAACTTATTTCAGCCATTTCTCAGTTGATGAGCATCCCCTCAATTTCCAACATTTTATTTTTATTTAATAAATATGAATATTAAATGCCGGACAGAGAAGCTTTTTTGAAACAAGAGCAATGTGGAATCTGCGAAGTTGTTTGAATAGGGGAGTCACATAGTCAAATGACTCGGGCAGGAATATGTAGGGCAGACTGGAATGGGAAGAGATTTGAAGTGAGGGATCAATGAAAGCTGTTACAATGATCCAGGCAGGAGGTGATGCTTAAATTCAGGTAGAAGCTGTGTGAGTAGAGAAGAGTTTGGGTGGGAGAGGTGTGAAGGCAGAAATAGGAAGAAGCTCCAATTGTTCCAATGAGTTCCTACAATACTTGCCCTCCCATCAGTCCAATGGAGGGACTCCAGCCACTACAGGAAAGTTCTCAAAGTTCCCTGGGCATACTGAGAAGAACAATGCAGTTCACAGGCCATGCTCCCTCCATCCCTCCAACTCACCATACAACCAGCCCCCTTCCTTGGTCACACACTTCACTGGTGACATCTTTTACTAGGCTTCCCCCTTACCCACCACGAGATTCTCCAACAGTCTGGAGGACTTTTGGGGGTCCTTTTTCTTGGGGGTCCACAGTGGTTCATGATTCATAGATTTGCAACACCACCAGAAGAAGACATGATGATCAACCTCCCTCTCCAAGTAACACAAGTGCTTTGAGAGACAAGCAGGAGAAAAAAAGCCCTCCCAACTTCTAGATCAGGAAATGCTTCCTGGAGGAGGTGACATTTAAAGTGGACACTGGAAGATAATGTGGAGGGGATCAATTTGCAGAGAGGAAATGCCCTATCTCTGTGATCCCTGACCCCTTCTCCACCCATCGAGGGAATGGATCTTCACCATGGCGTCACCATACTGATCCACATTTAGGACACTGGACTTTGAGTCCTGGGTTCAAATCCTGCCTCAAACATTTCCTAGTTTTATGATCTTGAAAAAAAATCATTTCATTTTTCTTTGCATTAGTTTCTTCATCTGAGAATGGGATATGGGATTCAGTAGTTTCTAAGGTTCTTTCCTTCTCTCCATGGGCTAGGTTGGAGCACCTAGCCTGGTGTCAGGAAGATGTGAATGCTTAACTGTGTGACCCTGGGCAAGTCAATTAAATCTGTTTGCCTCAGTTTTCTCAACTGTCAAATGAGTTGGAGAAGGAAATGACAAACTTCTCCATTATTTCCATAAGAAAATCCCAAATGGGTTCATGAAGCGTCAAACACAACAGAGAGCAATGTTCTTTCCAGCTTAAAAATCTGTTTCTATGATCTTATCAGGGATGGGAGCCAAGCGTAGCTTAACCCTACTGGGAACTTGCTGCCCCCCACATCTGAGCAGGACCAGGACATGTCTTTTATAAAAACAACAGTTTCATTTCTCCCAAATGTGGCTTTATGTTCCAAAGGGTTCTCCTCACAAAAGCTCTCTGTGGTATTACCATACCATTTTATAGGTAAAGAAACTGAGATTCAGAGACATAAAATGACCAGCCCATAATTATGCAACCAAGTTCTATGGTATAGAGCAAAGAGTCAAGAATGATGGGATCACAGGATCTGAGTTCCAATCTCTTATCTGCCAATTAAACACCTTCTGTCACCAACTTAGGGCAGATCTACTTAGCCCCGCCAGCCTTTAGGTTGGACTGGGTCCAGGGTCTTCCAGTTGTGGATCCATGGTCAGTTTCTGAGGCCCTGGTTTTCCCCTAATGTGATGAGCTATTATCGAACTTCATTGGGCCCATTAGGAAATCTGGAGGAGAGTTCCAGCCCTGCTATTTATGTGACTTTGACCAGGTTACTTATTTTCTCAAGACCTCAGTTTCCTCACCTGTAAAATGGTGAGTAAACCACCAAAGAGTTTCTGTTTCCAAATGGGCCAGATCTACTTACAGGACTTTGCTTTGTAAATCTGTTTTTTATTGTTTGGTTGTATCCAACTCTTTGTGACCCCATTTGGGGTTTTCTTGGCAAAGATAATGGAATAATTTTTTGTTTCCTTCTGCTCATTTTACAGATGAAGAAACTGATAAATAGGATTGAGTGACTTATCCAGGGTCACACAGTCAGTAAATGTCTGAAGTCAGATTGAAAGTCAGGTCAAATGCTCTAGCCACTGCACTACTCAGAGCTTCCTATCTAACTTATTACTATCTATGTGACTTGTTGGAGTCTTCTTCCTTCCTTTCTGTGAGGCAATTGGGGTTAAGTGACTTGCCTAGGTTCACATAGCTAGGAAGTCTTAGGTATTTAAGACCAGATTTTAACTCAGATCTTTCAGGGCTGATGCTCTATCCATTATGCCATCTAGCTGCCCCCTTGGTGGAACCTTTCCTCTCATTTTCTTCATCTACAAAAATGATGGGGCTAGATTAGATCTCGAAAGTCTCCTTCCCTCTGGCAGAATCTCAAAAAGGAAGATTCCAGGCTTCCTTCTCCACCCTCCTGGCTCCAGACTCCCTCCTCCTTCAAGGACTCCATGTTCCCTACCCACCACTCCCTAGGGACACAGCCCTCATCCAAAGCTTTTACCTATTCCCCAGATGCCCGCTGGTTGGCCTTCGGCCACGGCAAGCTGCCATCCTCTGTGAGGACTTACCCTGCCCCTCCCATACAAAGATGACTTTGCGATATTTGCCAGCCTAATGGACTTGAACTCTGGACCAGAATGGTCAACTAGAAGCAGAACACTCTATCTCATTAAATGGGATTTCTGCTCCTATTCAGATCACTCTGGCTGCCTGCCCTCTTAGCTCTGAAACTGCCTGTGATTCTGCAAAGACCATTTCTGCTTTAAGTACATTTAGAGGTGGCTAAATAGTTCAGCTGATGATGTTCAGGGCTGGCCTAGGAAAACCTGATTCCAGATTCAGACTCAGACATTAACCAGCTATGTGGTCCTGAGTGAGTCACTTCTGTCTGCCTCAATTTCCTCATCTATACAATGGGGACAGTAATACTCTTCAAGATTGTTGTGAAGATAGTATTTGTAGGGCACTATATGAGACCTTAAAGAGCTACATAAGTGCAGGCTATCATTTGATAGCCTCCATCAGGAGGTGAGCAGCCTGCTTCATTGTTAGGATCCTAAAACTGAAGTTGGTCATTGACAGACAGCGGGGAAGGCTGCTTGGAGGAGGAGTCATCTGAGGTGGGCCTTGAAAGGAAGAATTTCCATTTGCTGGGTATGTTGCAGACAGGAGGTATGGTGTAAGCAAACTGTCAGAGAGGAAAGATGGCAGGAAAAGAGTAAGATGGAGGAGAAGTGGTTTGATTTAGGAGAAATATAAAAGTCTTGATAGTATGAGATAAAATTCTAAAGAATAGATGAAGCTAGGCTATGGAGGGACTCAGTGGCTGGCTGGAGTTTGCACTATGCCTTATAGGGCAAAATGAAGGCTTTTGAGAGTAGGGAGGGGTGGGGTCGACCTGTACCTTTATAATGTTCCAGGTCCCAGTAAAGAATGAATGGGAGGTATTTAATAGAGATCAGATTGCTTGCTCTCTTGGGGAAAGAGGAGGTAAGGAAGAAAGGGAGGAAAAATCTGAAACAAAATCTTTTCTTAAATAATATTTTATTTTTCCAAATACAAAAACTATCCAAAGATAATTTTCAGCATTCATTTTTGCAAAATCTTATGTTCCAAATTTTTCTTCTCTCCTCCCCCTTTGTCCTCTCCAAGACAGCAAACACGGTACACAAAATCTTACCCAAAAATGAAAGCTGAAAGCTATCTTCATGTATATTTGGAAAAATAAAATACTATTGAGGAAAAAAAGTAAAGGTAAAAGAAAAGAATGGATGGGAGAGGCAGAAAGACTTTACACACACAAGATCAGTTGGGAGAAAACTATTCAGGTCAGTGGTGATAAAGGCCTAAAAAGGGTGTGAATATGGGAGTGGAGAGATGGGGAACCAAATGGAGAGAGATTTCAAGGGAGAATCAATTGCACTTGTCAACTGGCTGGAAATGAAGGGATGACTCAAGCTTTAAACCTGGAGGACTGGAAGGATGGTGATGTCATCAACAGAGGCAGGAAATCAGGGGGAGGGGCAAAGAATATTTGTATCTGCTCTTGTTGAGAAGGAGGAGACAGGATGTCATCCCCGTTGGGGTGCAGGCTTGGAGATCAGGAGAGAAGGCTGGGAGTCACTTGTCTGAAAAGAAGTCAAAGTTCACAGGTTCCAGAGCTGGTTGGGACCTTAGGGATCATCTAGTCTAATTTACATGTGCCATTGTGGATTATTTTTTTGGAAGGGGAGCGGGTTGAGGGGACAGATAGGTACCATGATACATAGAGTTCTGGACTTGGAGTCAGGAAAACTCCACTTCATGAGTTCAAATCCATCCACACTTATTAGCTGTGTGACCTGGGCAAGTCATTTCACTCTGTTTGCCTCAGTTTCCAGGAAATGGCAGCTTTGAGTGTCAAATTATTAATATTCTTCCTTGTTACAGTGGTTCTGGAGAGTGGGATGTGTACTTTTGGACCAGAGATAACAACAGAATTGAAAAGCTATTTTCTATCACCAAGATCAAATACACAATGGCCTAATCAGGGAAGGAAACAGCTTCAGGGGATTGAAATGATTTTTTCAAGATTTTACAGACAGACCTGATATTTGAACCCAGATATTTTGACCCAAAAGCCAATGTTTATGTGGTCTTGGTTGTTTCTGTTGTTTTCCTAGCCACATCACAGCAGTCCCCAAAGAATGAAAGAAAATGTTGGATGAACTCTTCTGGGAGTAAGGTATAGAAGGAAATGAAATAGAACAGGGCATGGGTACCCATATTTATGGCCTGGGAGGAAGAATGACAGGTAGAAAGAGGATCAGGACCAAGAAATACGATGTAAACTCAGAGAAGAAAGTATCCAGAAAGAGGGGTGAAAGATGAGATGGGAAACAGGACAATGAATGATCTGTCACTTGCTGATGATGAGAAGTTAAGGAGGGGGTGAAGATGGGAAAAGGTCACTGGGTAGGAAATTGACCCTGTTCAAGAGACTGATTGATGGGAGGGATATGAAGAGTTAAGGAAGTGTTGTACAGTAAGGAGAGAACAATCTTTCTAGGGGTTTAGTTATTAAGAAAATAATAGCTCTGGAGGAGTGGGCTCAAAGAAAAATATTTTAGATGGGGAAATGAGCAAATATGTATGGCCAGTGAGAAACAAGAAGAGTGGAAGTCAGAGCTGGGAGGGATTCTAGGAAAAAGGATGCAGGGATCTTCAGAACACAAAACAGTTATTCAAGCTAGAACAGACTTTATGATGTAGAATGTTTAAAATAGAATGTCAGAGCTGGAAAGAGATTTTTATAGGTAGAGAGTTGGACTTTTAGTCCAGAAGTTTTTATTTCAAATCCTGTCTTAATATACTGGCCTTGTGATTCGGGATAAACTACTTCTTTTTGTCTGAGTTTCCTCATTTGTAAAACAGAGATAATGATAGCAGTTGGGAGAATTAAATGAGATCATTGTATGGAAAGCACTTAGCACAATATCTGGCACAAAGGAATGGTCATATCAGTGCTAACTATCATCCATCATCAATATCATGACTCTCATCATCAGTTTCCTCCCCTGTAAAAAGTGGAAACAATAATAACACTTGCTTTCCGGGATTGTTGTTAGGATCAAATGAGATAATGTTTATAAAGCGAATCGCAAACCCTAAAAATATATATAAATACAGAAAATAGTTACAGAATACCAGAGCCGGAGGACCTTGACACACCCGGTGTCTGAGCTCGGGGAAAGTTTAGCATCTAGAATGCCGGGGCAGAATTGTTGCCTCGGAGAGGAATTGCAGGAGGGAGCCAAGGTTTTTTACCTAGAGAACTGCCCTACCCTCAGTGACTAGTAGGTTTTTGAATGAAGCTCTCCTTGCTTTTGGAAAAGAGGAAGGGAGAGAAGGACGGGATGGAAGGGATGACCCCGGCCTTCTAAGCTGTCGCAGCTACCTCACTAGGAGCCATTTGGGCTGCCGGGGAGGAAGCATGCCCCGGGGTAGTGAAAGTGGCCCCCTCTAAATTTCCCCTGGGGCAAAGCTCCAATGGTCTCTCCTTGGTTAAAGCCCGTGTCAGATCTGGGGAGTCTCTCTGAGACCGTCCAGTGCCATGCCTCTCATTTTACAGATGAGGAAACTGGGACGCCAAAGCTTGGGCAGGGAGTGGGGACGGGAATGCCATTTTTCAATCTCCAGGCACCGGGCTTGTCCCAGCTTCCCCCACCGGCGGGTTAAAAGTGGGGTCCTACAGAAGCAGTTACACCCAAAGAAAGAACACTGGGAAACGAATATAAACTACTTGCATTTTTGTTTTTCTTCTCGGGTTATTTATACCTTCTGAATCCAATTCTCCCTGTGCAACAAGAGAACTGTTCGGTTCTGCACACATATATTGTATCTAGGATATACTGTAACCTATTCAATATGTAAAGGACTGCTTGCCATCTGGGGGAGGGGGTGGAGGGAGGGAGGGGAAAAATCGGAACAGAAGTGAGTGCAAGGGATAATGCTGTAAAAAATTACCCAGGCATGGGCTCTGTCAATAAAAAGTTATTAAAAAACAAAAAAAAAAGTGGGATCCTAGGTGTCTCGGGGGAGGGACCAAATGGCGTTCCCAGTGACCTGCAGTCAGTTTCCGAGTCAGTTCTCGGATCTGGGAGTTTGCAAAGCAATAGAAAACGCATGAGCCTCGTGCAGGGAAACCGGGAAAGGAAGATGCCACAAGGTTCGGTAAAACACTCGGGAAATTGCGCAGCTCCAGCCGAGCATCCGCCCAGCCTCGGAGGCGCCCGTGACGAAGCAGAGGCGGCTAGCGCAGGAGCGCGCTGTGCCTTTAAGGCGCACCTGCGGTCGCTCCGCGCGGCCCAAGAATAACCTCCTGGCCGCTCCTCTGCATCTCCACCCCCATCCCCCAGCTTCGCGGAGCCGCGAGCGAAGCCCCTGATTGGCGGGAGCGGCAGCCAATGACGGCGTGAGGGGGCAGTACTAAGGAGATGTTGGGGGACCCGGGCCGGCACGCCAAGTACTACGCGCACAGGTTCCCAGCCGCTGGCCTGGAGAGGGCGGGGTCCCGACGGGGGGTTCCCTTAAAGGAGCCCCGCCACTCTACCTGACTTGGGGGAGCAGGTAATCAGGGGATGCGAGAGGGAGTCCTCCCACCCACTCGGGGAAGGGGCCGGAGGCGGAGCCAGGAGCATTCCGGGGCTTAAAGGGCCCCGCCCTATAGCTGCGGGACTGCGAAAACCCGGGCTTCGGGGCTAAGACCCCTAGTGGATTTAGGGGGCTGGACGGTTGAATGGTGGGGAATGAAGAGACCCGGGACAGAAGTAACCTTAGGCTTTAGAGTAAAGGACATAGAACACGCTGCCTAAGCGTGGAGAGGGCGAAACCTTAGAACTTAAATGTCAGCGTCCTCGAGGCACCAGAGAACCCAGAAAGTCAGAGCTGGGGGCCCCTTAGAGCACGGAACGTCAGAATTGGGGGAGGCTTAGACCCCAGAAAGTCAGAGATGGGGAGGGACTTAGAACTGAGAATGTCAGAGCTGGGAGGATCCTTAGAATCCAGAAAGTCAAAGTTGGGAGGGCCCTCAGAACACAGAATGTCAGAACTTGGGGGGGGGGTATCTTAGACTCCAGAAAGTCAGAGTTGGAAACTCAAGACTCCAAAAAGTCAGAGATGGGAGGGATCTTCGAATCCAAAAGGTAGATGTGGGAGGGCCCTTAGAACCCAGAAAGTCAGACCTGGGAGGACCCTTAGAACCTAGAAAGTCAGAGTTGGGAGGGCCCTTAGAACCCAGAAAGTGAGAGGTGGGGGCCTTAGAACAGAGAAGTTTGAGGGTGGGGCTTTTACCTTTCATAAAGAGTTAGAAGGGCTCTTAGAACCCAGGATGTCAGAAGAAGGTTCAGAACTGGGAGGGACCTTAGAAACATTGGAAACTATAGTTCAATGACTCGTTTTGGGTTGGTTATATAGATCTAGCAGTCATCTGCAGAGAGGTGATAATTAAGTCCATGGGAGTGAATGAGATCACCAGATGATCATCTTAGAGAAGAGAGAACCCAATGCAGAGCCATGAAGAACACTCCTGGCCTGTGAGGGTGATAATACAGTAAAGAAGATTAAGAAGAAGCAGATGGTTGGATAACCAGGAGAGAGCAAGAAATTCCAGACAAGAGAGTATCTAGGAGGAGTGTGAACCTCAGTGTCAAGTGTTATATAGAAAGGCCAAAAATTAGAAGTAGCCCTTAGATTTGACAATTAAGAAAACAGTGGTAACTTTGAAAAGAGCAAATTCAAATTAGTGATGAGACAGAAAAGCAAACACACTACAAGGGCTGAGGAGGATTGAGAAGAAAATAGGTAAGTCAGAAGGTCTTGAATTCAAAACCTGCCCTCATACTAGCTGTGTGACCAGAGGCAAAAAGAGGGAGGAGGGGAAAGAGAAGAGAGAGAAAGAAAGAAACAAGAGAGAGACAAGGAAGGAGAGAGGGAGAGGAGGGGGGAAGAGACAGAGAGAGAGGGACAGACAGAGACAGAGGCAGGGAGGGAGGAAGAGGGAAAGAGTGAGAGGGTGGGAGAGAAGGAGAGCAAGTATACCTTTGGTATGTTCGTGGAGTATGAGAAGGAGAAAAGATAGGAATAGTCCCCAACGTTTTAGTTTTAAGCTATTAAAACTACACTCAAACTTTATTGTTGTTTTGCTGAGGCAATTGGGGGTTAAGTGACTTGCCCAGGGTCACACAGCTAGGAAGTGTTTTGTGTCTGAGGCTAGATTTGAACTCAGGTCCTCCTGACTTAAGGGCTGGTGCTACACTCACATTTTTGGAATAGTAAGACTTTTCCTGTACCCTTATATTGACCTTACAGGGCAGGATGAGGTGGCAGGCATAGAAAAGGGACAGACATAGGGTTGAGTGGCTTCAGAAGAGGGAACAATTCCTTTGGAGCATCAGTGAAAGCTTGAGTAGATTCATAGGTAGATGGATAGATGGGTAGATAGAAATAGAGATACATAGATATATTGATAGATACATAGAATTGTAAGGCACTTTAGAAGCTGTTGTTCTATCTATGGATTTAGACTTGGGAAGATCCTTAGAGGGTATCAAATATAAGTTCTTTATTTTCTTGTTGAAGAACTGTCGTTCACTGTTTTTTCAGGTATGTCCAACAATCCTATCTAGAATTTGGTTGTTTTTGTTTGTTTTTGCTTTTTAATTTTCAATAGTATTTTATTTTCCAAATACATGTAAGGATGGTTTTCAACATTTGTCCTATCTAGGGAAATATTGGAGTGGTTTGCTATTTTCTCCTCCAGTTCATTTTATAAATGAGGAAACTGAGGCAACAGGGTTAAGTGATTTATTCAGGGTCACGCAGCTAGTAAGTGGCTGAGGCTGAATTTGAACTCGGGAAGATGAGTTTTCCTGACTCAAACCCGGGGCTGAATCTACTCTGCTTCCTCGTGGCCCCTGTGCGGATCAGAGACCCAGCAGATTTAAATGATGAACTGAAAGTAAATGTCTCAGGCAGGATTTGAACCTCGAACCTCCTCACTCCATCTGCTGTATCTTGCTGCTTCTCTAGCAAATTAGAGGATTAAAAAAAACCTCTTCCTTAAAAAACAGAATGGATTGTATCCATTAAGCATCAGCAGACATGATCTCTTGCCAGGTGTGTTGCTGAATCAGTTTCTGTTCTTGTGAGTGCTGGACCATCTGGCTGCTGAGTTCCCTTCCAGCTCTGCAGAGATACTGTGTCAGTCAAATAGCATTTATTAGTCCTACTGTGTGCCAGGCACAGTGTTAAGTGCCATGAATCTGTAGAGTGGACTGGCACCCTCTTCTCGTGGCTGCTCCTTGTGGGGCTATTTTCCGGGCCCCAAGGCATAGGCAGATTCTCTACTTTTGGGCAGGTCTGTAGCATTCTCCCCCACCTCTCTACCCCACCCTAAGCAGAGCTACAACAGTGCCCTGCATGGCAGGATATGCCCACTGTTTAGCCCCCTTTAAATATCCTTGCCCTGGCAACAATGGATGACACTATCTCTCTCCCACAGAAACAACCTCCTCCCAAGAAATCAATTTAAGTTGAGTCTTCCCCATTGTACCTTCAGGCTGGCTTGGGCTAAACCCAGTTTAAGAAACCTGACTTGGGCAAGCTCTGAGCCTGTACAGGAAGGGAAATCAGAGGGATTCTAGATTGTAGAACCTATAATGTAAGTGCTGGAAAGGAGCTGAGAAAATTCAGAGATTAGGTCAATTAAGGGCTGGTGGAGGTCCTGTCAGTTCTAGATCTATGATCTTGTGACTAGAGAACATCAGATATCAGCAGTAAAAGGAGCACATCGACCATCTAAAATCTGAAGTGATTCAGAAGAGGAAGAGATCATTTTTGGCTGGAGTTCAGGTAGAATCAAAAAAGTCTTAGAGAAAATGTTGTTTGATCACTTTATTAATCAATAAGCATTTAGTCACCCACAATTTTATTCCAGGCACTAGGTAGAGGAAGACAAAAGTGAAAGAGAATACTACTTATTATGGGAGATGGGTGGTAGGATAAGGAATTGAATGAGTAAATGAAAAATCATTTAGTAAACACTAAGTGCTGTGTTCTGGGGATATAAATTCAAAGCAAATGGTTCATGACTCAAAGAGCTTATATTCTAATGGAGGAGATAACAGATATAAGGGAATGGAGGCATTTTGATGAGTAATATTGCAGAATATCAAATTGATACAAGGTATCCAAGAACAATGGCAAAGTTGATTTTGTCATGATTCTTCATTCTAAGAGGGAGATGCAAGGAGCAGGGAGAAAAGGATACAAGGATTATTCACGTTGTTACAGAAATTGAAGGAGAGTGAAATGAAACAAAGCTTTTCTGAAATAATGATCTTAGAAAGTCAGTCATTAATCAGGACAGATTTTGGAGGCCAGGAAGAGAGAGGGGTAAAAGTAAATAAAATTGATAAAGCTACAACAGTGAAAGTAATACCTTGGAGATGTCATTTCAACTATTGGACTTTCCAGAATTGACTTTAGACAGTGGATGTTTGATTGTTTTTTAAGTTTAGGAATTAGAGAAAGAATTTGGGCAATATGGAAGAACTACTATGCTAAGTTCTATGGAGAGAATTTTTTTGTGGATCTAGTGTAATGGGAGTTTTTAATTTTTAATTTCTTTTTGTTAATTTGTTATTTGGAATCCAGGACCATTCCTTATGCAACTTTTGGTTAATTGAAAGCTTGTTTTCTGTTAATATTAACCTTATTTGATCAAAAGTTGATACACAGAATAATAATGTTAAGAGAAGGGTAAAACTATTTTCTTAGTTAAGAGGTTGTTGAAATGGCTGAAATTTATCCTGTGGGATATTTATTTGCAACCTTAAATTTTTCTGAGGCAAAAAAAAAAAAAGCCAGAAGAAAATTCTCAGCTTTCCTCAACATGTAAACCTCTTCTTCCTCTTTTAGCCTATTTATGAACCCTTTAAATGTAATTTGATTCTGTATTAAACTGACTTAGTTTACCTATAGGGTCTGTTTAATTAAGTTTGTATCCTTAAAGGATGTATGAGATTATGACTTTGCTAAACTAAGTTTGTTCAATTGTTGTAACATTGAAGGAAGCATAGGATTATGAATCTGTCATTAACTTTTATGGCCTAAGAAAAACTTACAAGATAGCAGCATGTAAAAGAATTGTTTTTCTGTCACTGTGGCATAATTTTATCTCTGAAGCCTCATTAGAATACTAATTGAGGTTCAGATTTTTGTTCTGAACTTATGCTTAAGTATAATAAAACAGATTTTTCTAAACTCTATAATTTTTGTGTTGTGGTAGATTTATTTTGGTAGTAGTTTACTCCCACATATACATAAATAAAGAGGAGATATTTTGCCCATAACACCAGTAATGATGAGAGAAAGAGTGGAAAATATTAAGAAGATAGTGGCTATAGTTCTAAGCCATCCCAGGATATCAGAAAAGCCCACATTTATGTTGCTAAACAAGATAAAGAGCTTTAACAGAAACAAATATAATTGAGAGGCTTATCTCTAGAACTTGTCACGGAGCTTACTGACCTCTGTTATCTAAAACCTATGGGGGTAAAAAAATTGACAATTTAATTTTTTTTAAATGGCTTTTGGAAACCAGTTGAGAAAGAGAATGGTACTGTATGCCCCTAAATCTTTATAGCAGAACTTTTTGTAGTAGCAAAGAATTGGAAATGAAGTAGTTGGTTATTGTTTGGGGAGTGGATAAATGAGTTGTAGGAGATGAATGTGAGGGAATATTACTGTTCTGTAAGAAGTGATGATTATGGAGAAGCATGAGAAAACTTAAGAACTGATTCAGGGTGAAGTAAGCAGAACCAGGGAGACAAAATTCACAATGACTACAATAATGTTAATGGAAAATTGAAAGAAGCCAGGTGATGTAGTGGCTAGAGTACTAGGTCTTTAGTAAGGAAGTCTTGAGTCCAAATACTGCCTTAAGTGCTTACTAGATTAGAGAGCCTGGGTAAGACACTTAACCATTACAATTTCCTCAATTGGAGAGAGGGGGAGAGAGAGAGAGAGAGAGAGAGAGAGAGAGAGAGAGAGAGAGAGAGAGAGAGAGAGAGAGAGAGAGAAAGAATAATAGTATCTACTTACCTTAGTGGTTGTGAGGATCAAACACAAATTCTTTGTTAAGTGCTTATTATAGTGTCTGACTTTATAAATACATGTTCCCTTTCCTTATTGAATGTGTGATCTTGGACAAGCTGCTAAACCTATTCCAGCCTCAGTTTCCTCATCTGTAAAATGATAAGGGTTAATTAGACTCAATGTCTTCCAAGAATCATTTCAGCTTTAATAATAATGATAAATATTATTTGTATTTATTATATATTAATATATAATTATCATATTAATTATATATAAGTGCAATATATTTTATATAAATTATTATATATTATTAATACAGAATAAATATTATTTAAAAGATAATTAATTATAAAATTAAAGAATAATTAATAATTAATAAAAATCATAATCTTAATAAAATTATTGAAACTGAATTCAGGAAAATTTTAATGACTTATCAATCTCAAAGTATAAATGTAGAGGAGTCATACCTTTCCTTACAGAAATGGGGAACTATTAGGTGTGGAATACTGCATAGGTCAGACTTTTTTGGTTAAAATTGCTGCATTTCCCTCTACTTCTTTGTTAAAATTGGATGGCTTTCTGGGAGGAGAAAGAATGGAGTACTTTGAGAAATGTGGGTGATATAAAGACAAAGAGGATCAATAGTGTTTTTTTTAAATATGAAAGGGCTTTTATTAACTGACATCTAGGAATCAAAAAAAAGCTCAAGGCATAAAGCAACAAGCTCATGAAAAACAAAAGAACCGAGAAAAGTCTGAGCAAATGGAAAAGCTCTTAGAAGAAGAAGAGAGAGAGAGAGGGAGGGAAGGAGACAGAGAGAGAGAGAGAAAGAGAGAGAGAGAGAGAGAGAGAGAGAGAGAGAGAGAGAGAGAGAGAGAGAGAGAGAGAGAGAGAGACACGAGAACATGCTGAATTTGACCAAAATAGTTGAAATTACAGAAATCAATTCAGAGTCAGTTATTACCCTCTTTCAGCCTGCGAGTGAAGTAATTCTGAAAAATGCCCCCAAAAAAGAAGGAAGAGCAGAGAGAAAAATTGGGACTACATTTTCTGAAACCTGGCCCAGAAGAGGAATAAATGGAGACCCAGAGCCATGAGCTACAGTAGCCAAAAAAAAAAAAAAAAAAAAAAAAAAATCAATGAGACTGGATTAACAGGCCAAATGAAATGAGCAATGAGAGAAGGAAAATGAACCTGAATGGCAGTTTCCCAGAATATCATGTCTCAGATCACCATAAAAAGAAAAAAAAAATTGGGCTAAAACAGTAGACACCAGATTTGTTGTTATTGTTCCGTCATTTCAGTTGTGTCCAACTCTTTGTGAGCCCTTTTGAAGTTGTATTGGCAAAAAATATGGAGTGGTTTGTCATTTCCTTCTACAATTCATTTTATAGATGAGAAAACTGACATGCATAGTTAATTGATTTGCTTAGCGTCACCAAAGCTAGAAAGTGTCCGAGATTAAACTTGAACTCAAGAAGATAAGGCTTCCTGATTCCAAATCCAGTACTTGTGAACTGTGGCACTGCCTAGCTTCCAAAATACCAGGTAGAATCAGTTAATAGAGGACGTTGATTCTAAAGCTCCAACACCAACTCCACCTCCTCCACTAGTGATTTTGTTGAGATTGAAAAGGGGGACCCCAAAAGTTTGGGGTTATAGACAGGTGTTGTGAGATGTCTCAAAAGAATTTGCAGGCTTGAACCCATTTCCTAGTCAAAGGGAAAAGTTTATTGTAATTGTAATACCATTACAAAGCAGGCTAAATTTCCAAAAGAAATTGGAAGAGAAACAGAAGCAGGAAGATACATTTATCCAGCTTTCTATCATTGACATACCAATTCTGTGGCCCATAGGTAGGATGGAGGAGTGGTCTCTAGAATTTGGTTATCACTGACCAACAGATTTATCTATCTGACAGTCAGCAATGAACTGAGGAGTGGTCTCGGAATCAGACAGATCGTCAGAACAATAGCATTCGTATGTTGGGGGTGGGGGTGGGGCAAAGCCAGAGGACTTTAGAATCAGATAGATTGCCAGAACAGAAGCCCTCTAAGATCAGGGGACCCCAAAACCACCACTGTATTTCCCTAGAAGCTATACCATATCATTTGCTTGGATAGAGATTCCACAGCTGACAACCTTAGTAGAAAACCTTGCTGAGTTGTAGTGACTAAAAAATTGGTTGATGAGTCTCCTCACACTTCCTTCTGGGCTGGTCTCTGAATTGTAAAAATCCACATTCTGACGCCATGCACTATTTAGAGCTTTTCAGGCTGGTGGGACCTACTGATGCGGTGCTAGTGAGAACTGGGGTGGGGAATCCCTTCTGGTCAGCGCAGGTCCAATGTGAAAGAATTTGCAAACCCGAAATCTGTATGGCAAAAGGGAAGTTTATTGGCACCGAGAAGTCAACTTTGCTAGGAAGACAGACTTCTCAGTGGATAAGGTCCTGTCAGGAAAAATGGCAAAGGTTAACACAGAGAAGAGAATATCTTCACAGTGGGCAGGAGTCCTGGCAGGCAGCCTTGCCAAGAGAGTTTCCTTGGCAAAGCTAATTCCCGTTTCAGACTTCTGCAGAGATTTGGAGTTCAGAATTGTCTTTTATTAGCTGTCTGAAGTTTGGGCTTCCATTGAATGAGATTCCTTCAGTGTTGTCAATGCCTCCTGGCCCAGATTTCCAGTTGAAAAGAGATTATCTTGGAGTTTCTGAGATCTCCAACTGAATAAAATTACTTATCTGGGAGTTTGAGCTACTGGGAGTGGTCCCAGCTAATCTTCAACTCAACATAGGGTGTGACCACATCTCTGGCCAGATCTCCAATTGGGGGAGAGCATTAACTGCCCTGAAGGAGAGCTTCAGGGTTCACGCCCATCATTACCAGAGCTTGTCTTCCTTGGCACAGCCTCTAAGACCACCAACACATTCCCCGCCCCCCGTACTTGTTTATGAGGTTATTATCGCTAGGACAGAGATAATTTTTGTACAGATGAAGATCTGAGAAATAGATATATCACTATGTATAATGAGCAACAGTTTTCCTTATAGAGTGTTACTTAAAAGTTACTATGTTTCAGGGGCAGCTAGATGGCTCAGTGGATAGAGCACCAGTCCTGAAATCAGGAGAACCTGAGTTAAATTTGGCCTCAGACACTTAACACTTCCAAGCTATGTGACCCTGGGCAAGTCACTTAACCCCAATTGCCTCAGCAAAAATAAAAATAATAATAATAATTACTATGTTTTTATTTGTTATTTTATTACAGACATTCATTTTATGTATACATCTACATTTTCACACATGTGTATTTCTATATTATTGTCTATTCCCATTTAATAATTGCCATTGTTTTATAATATCTAATTTAAAATTACTCAGGTCCTTAAGGTTCCTTTGTTTATTTTATTAAATCTGTCTAAAGGTCCCCATATATTCTAATTTTGCTGCTATTTCTTCCTGTAATTCAATTAAATTTTCCTTTAAATTCTTAGTGGCAGCTAGGCAGTCTAGTGGAGGGAACATCAGCCTAGAATTAAAAAGACCTGAGTTCAGCTTGAATCTTACATTAAGCTATGTGACCCTGGGTAAGCCACTTAACCCTGTTTGCTTCAGTTCCCTGTAAATTATAAAAATGAACTGGAGAAAGAAATGGCAAGCCACTCCAGTATTTTTGCCAAGAAAACCCCAAAAAGAGATATGAAGAATTGGGCACAACTGAAATGAATGAACAACATTATTATTAGATTCCAATACATTTAGTGCATATCCACATATTTATATGTACATATATATGAAATTTTGGTGTTATTTCATTGTCTGTGATGACTTTCAGCATCATCTTACTTCTGTCTTTTAACTATGTCTATTTTTATTATTATCTTGACTGTGAAACCATGAATGCTATCTCTGCTTTTTAAAATCCATCTGAAGTATATGAAGTTTTTTGCTAGTGACTTATTTGAACTTGGGAATCTTCTTATAAAAAGCATATTATTGAATTCTGCTTTCTAATACATTCTGCTACTTTTCTCTTGTTTTCATTGAGTGAGTTCATTCCATTCACATCCACTGTAATGCTGGTTACTTTTATATTTCCTTCTATGATATTCTTTTATAATTTTTCCTCCTCTTTGCCCCCATTTTCACAAAAAAGGTGATAAAAGAAAAGATTATCAATTGAAATAATATGAATCCACTTCTCTGTCCTTACACTTTTTACTGGTACAGATTTTGATCATTAGTTCTTATGCTTTCTTACTTTTTTATTTCTTCTTTACTGTTCATTATTCAAAATGAAAGTTTGTTTTGCTTGAGACTATTCCTGCTTTGATGCTACCCTTCTTAAACACCCTCTCCTTTTTCTTTATCCCGACCTATTTATTTCTAAATTTAACAGATTTCTATATCTAACTTGGTATTTCTTCACTGATTCGGAAGCTCCAGATTTTGGCTATGATATTTCTGGATATTTTCTTCTTGAGATTACTTTCAGGAAGTGATCAGTAGATTTTTTTCTGCTTTCACCTTATTCTCTAGTTGTAATAAATCTAGACAATATTCTTTAATGATTTCTTAAACTATGTCTAGGTGTTTTGTTTGATGGTAATTTGGGGGAAATCCAGTGATTCTTAAATTATTTCTCCTTGACATGATTTCTAGATTACTTTGTTGTTAATAGTAGACATTTTACCTTATGCATAGCTCATCTTTTGATTTTTTCTTTCCTAATTTTTTTGCTATCTTTAAGAATCTTTGAATCCTGGTGTGTTCATTCTGGTTTTTAGTGACTTCATACTTAGGTAAGGTTTTCTGCCTTTTTTTTTCCTCCTTCCTTTTTTCCTCTTAGGAATGCTAATTTCACTTATAATTTAATTCTTAATGTTCTTGTGGCCAAGCTTTTATTTTCTGACGCTCTTTTCTTTTGGGTTTCCCTTATGAAATTCTCTTAATCCACAGAGTTTCTTGAATATATTTAGTTTTTTTCCCCCCTCATTTTGCTCGTTTCTGTATCTGGGATAGTTGGTGTGTTTAGACTGGTCCTATTGCCTCTGTAGTTTGGATGCTGCTAATACTAAAGTTATGGATCTGTTGGCCAAGACTTGGTCCTCCTCTCTGCCAGCATCCTGGCTCTTTCTCTTTGTAGCCTGATTCAACACAGGTTTTAGCCTCTGCCTTTCTATAAACCCTTGCATAAATCTCTATCTGGAGTTATCTGGTGTGACTTTGACAGGCCCTACCCAGATGTCATAGATTGTGCTGGCCTTTTGCAAGGTTCCAGGTTTGAGGGATGTCTGCTTGCTATTCTGGTCCTGTCCTTTTTATGATTCCAACAGAAGCTCTGATTTCAGGTCTTTTGCTGGGTCCCTGGTACCAGTTGCTCCAGAGTTTTGCTTTCTCCTAGACTCTAGGCACTTTGTTGGCTTTATTTCCTGCTGTGACTGGGATATTTTGGCCCTTTTTGTTTTATCCCATCTCTGTCTCCTTCTTGCATAAAACTGGGCTTCAGGCTCCTAGAAGGCCACCCCAGAGGGGCTTTCTGGTTCTGTCTCCCTGGCCAGTGAGGTCTGGCTGTCTCTTGCTGCTTTTGTCCTCCAGGGCCAAGGTCTCACTGGCTTAGGCCCCAGGGGCGCCATTGGGTATTGGCTAATTCTTTTTCTCTGTCTCTGCTCAGAACTCCACAGCTTCTGGCAACTATCCTGCAGAGAAAACTCTGCTATTCTTTCTTGTGTGGCTTTATTTATCATTATTCCTTCTGGTGTATTTTTAGAATTTTGCTGGATTTCTGTGGGAGAACTATGTTCTCTTAGGACCTTTCACATCACCACCTTAACAGGAAGACCTTTACTTCAGGGCAATGGCCAAGTAGCAGAGAAAGTTTTGGGTGGAGGAATTATTGTTTGTCATTCAATCATCTTTAGTCATGTCTGACTCTGTGACACAATTTGGGGTTTTCTTGGCAAAGACACTCCTCAAAAGTATAGAAGGGACATGATCTGCTTTATCTGAAGGAGCTCCTCATTGATGAAATTTTAGATTTTCCATATCTTGTTTTGAGACAAGACTCCCTTCATTTATGATTTTATTTTCATATTTCCTATGAATAAACTTGTGAGTTTTTCAGCTTCAGGCTCATGGAAGGAAGGCTGGCCCCGGAACCTGGCTCCTTCCTTGGGCTGGGAATGGGGTAGAGTTGAGGAGGGCACTCAGGCTATTTCTACTCCTTATTGCTCTGTTCCTCAAACTCCTCTGGCCCTCCCACCCCATCTGACCCCTCGCCTGTATGACCCCTGATATCTCTGTCTTCAGTCCATTTGTCTGACCTCCTGACCCTTGACATTTTTGTCCATCCACTTCCCTGCTGTTCCATTCTTCTGATTCCTGACCCTCTCCCATGTTTTCTCTAGCTTCTACCATGGCGTTTTGCACCCAGCTGATGTTGCTGCTTTGGAAGAATTTCACGTATCGGAGGAGAAAGCCGGTAATGGGGGGCAGGGAGGAAAGAAGGGGCCCAGCCTAAAGCGAGGCTTTCTGGATCTATTGAGCCATGATCTTGGAGGGGCCTTGGAGGGGTTCCTGGTAATCCCCTCATTCTCTCCCTGCCTCCCTCTCCCCCAGGTACAGCTGGTCATCGAGCTGCTGTGGCCCCTGTTCCTGTTTTTAATTCTGGTTGCTGTCCGTCAGTCCCACCCGCCCTTCGAGCACCATGAATGTGAGTCGGCTTCCAGAACCTTGCCCTCTGCCTTCCCCCACTTCTCCAGGAACCCTTTCTTGATTTTCCCTTCTCTGAACCTAAGCGTGCTCTGTCTCTCCAGTTCTTACCCCCTGCCCCCACCCAACTCCATCATCTCCTTGTCTTCCATCCCACAGATCCCCAGCTCCCATCTACTTTTTTTGCTTCCACGTCCCTTACGCCCTTTCCTCCCAACCCCCTGCCTTCCTGTGTATTTGGGCAGGCGCACTGCCCTCAGGGTCCCAGGGACTCGCTGGGGATGGGGAACTGCGGGTGGAAGAGAGCAGATGGGCCCTGACGCATCCACTGTCCGCAGGCCACTTCCCCAATAAGCCACTGCCTTCGGCGGGCATGCTGCCCTGGTTCCAGGGAATCCTCTGCAACATGAACAACCCCTGCTACCGGTACCCCACGCCGGGGGAGACCCCCGGCATCCTGAACAACTTCAACGAATCCTTGTGAGTGAGCAGAACCAAGGTGGGGAGAGGGGAAGGAAAAAGGGCGAGGGCAGGGGGCTCCACTCACTCTCTTTGGGATCGTGTTCCCTTCAGCCCCAGTGTTCCTGTGTTTGAATGATGGGGCTGCAGGGGCTCTGAGGACCTTTCCAGGTCTGAAATTTTGTGTTTTAAGCTCTAGCACCAGGGTCCTGGGTCTAGATTCTAGGTTCTAAGGCCCTTTTTGGATCCGGCAAGTCACATTTATTGGTCAAGGAACATGCATGTGTTAAGGGCCTACTATGTGCTAGGCCCTGGGGATCCAAATACAAAAGCCACGCAGGGACGTTTATAAGTCAACAAAAAACCTTATCAAGTAAGAATGAAGTCACTGGCAGGAGGACACTGAGAGTTCAGGAAATGGGGAGACAAGGAAAGGCCCCATGGAAGGAGGGGCTTGAGCTGAGCCTTCAGGGAAAGCTTTAGGGGCTGGTGGTAGAGCACAGAGATGACAGATTGTGCACAAGAGTTAGCCAGCCCAGCGTGCCTCACACACACAAATACAAGAGGAAGAATGATGGGTAAGAACAAGTAAGGCCTTCAGCGCCAAACAAAGAAGCTTGGATTGTCTTTCAGAGCTAGTAGGGAGCCACCAGAGGTTTTTGAGCTGGGGAGTGACATGGTTAGTCTGCTTTAGGAACATCAAGTCACAGCTGATGGCCTAGCAATACTTGGGGGAGGAAAGCCAGTGGGAGCTGTTGCACTCGTCTAAACCAGAGGAGATAAGGGGATTCACACTGCAGGAGGGGGATCAGAAAGGGCCAAATGGGTAGGGAACTGCAGGGTTTAGGGGGGAGACTTAAAAAATGCTTGGGTCTGGGGGGGTGAAGGGCAGGAGAGAGACTAGGATAAGTTAGGGGCAGCCATTCTCTTTCTGAGTGCCCTCATGCCCACTTTCCAGGATCTCCAGGCTCTTGGCTGATGCCCAGCTGGTGCTGAGCAGCCCCAATACACGTAGGACCCTTAGAAGCTTCAGGAAACTGCTGCCTTCCCTACAACCGCTCCAGGGGTCTGGTGAGGGGAAAAGGTGGTGGGGAAGTGGTTGGGGGAGGGGAGGAGGCTGTAAGTACCAGAGGGTGGACTTTGGGTGGGCATGAGGCCCTCAGATCAAGGCCCTTAGTATCCAAGAGTGCTGGGCCTAGAGTCAGGAAGCCCCAAGTTCAAATCCAACCTCAGTCACATTAACTTTAGTGTGATCCTCAGCAGGTCATTATTTTAAATTAATTTTTATTTTGTTTTCTTCTCAATTGCATGTAAACAAATGTTTTTTAAAGTTTTGAGTTCCCCCACTGTCTTACCTGAACCCCAAATTGTCTGGAAACAAAGAATTATCTAGAAGAAAAATGGCTCACTCTATAAATAGGTCACCACTGGGCAAAATTGAGAGAATTTGTGAGACAGTGCATTTATTACCTAAAGTACCTAAAAAAAAATCTAAAAACTCTGATTCCCTCAGTTTTTTCTCTGGAAGTAGATAGTATTTTTTCATTATAAGTTCCTTGGAATTGTCTTAGATCTTTGTATTGTTGGGAAGAGCTAAGTCATTCATAGTTGACCATCATACAATCTTGCTGTACCTGTAAACAATGTTCTCCTGGTTCTGATTAGTTCACTTTGCATCAATTCATGTAAGTCTTCCCAAATTTTTCTGAAAGCATCCTTAAACAGGCCATGTAACTCAGTTTGCCTCAGTTTCTTCAAATGTAAAACAGGGAAAATAATATTACTTAATCCTCGCAGGGTTGGTGTGAGGTTCTGTTGGAATCCTTACTAACTGCTAAGTAATTAGAGTTGATCTAATCTTACAAGAAGTTGTTTTGGCCAGAACCTGAAACAAGGTACTAAGTAGAACTAATCAAGACAAGGCTTGTGTTCCCACCTTTACTCATTGGACTTCACAAGTATGCTAGCTTCAAAAAGTACACTTTCTACACCACACCTTAAAGCTCTTTGGGCCAGAGAGCACTATGGGAGAAAACCCATAATCCCATTCTCTCAGAAGGTTCACATATAAGGCGAGACAGCCATTCCAGAATACATTTTTTCCTCTTGGCTGGCTGATCGCGCTAGACTCGAGAGAAACGACTCTGCTGCAGAGAACACTTTTGACGGATTTCAGTGGAGCTATGCCAGAAGCCATCTCTGTTGGAGGCAGAAGAAAGCAGAGGCAGAGGCTGAAGGACAGAACCTTTGGATTTGGAGACATCCGAAGGGCTCTAAGCCTCTAAACCGGCTGTCCTCTGAGAACAAACTCCAACATTTGAACTCTTAACATTTGAGAGCTTTAAGGTGTGGACTCCCTTGAGTAAAGGTGGGAACACAAGCCTTGTCTTGATTAGTTCTACTTAGTACCTTGTTTCAGGTTCTGGCCAAAACAACTTCTTGTAAGATTAGATCAACTCTAATTACTTAGCAGTTAGTAAGGATTCCAACAAGGTTCAAATAAGATAATATTTGTAAATCATCTAGCACAGGGCCTAGCATGTAGTAGATAATACATAAATGTTTATCTCTTCCTCTCCCCAGTTCCGTTGTTAGAAAAAATTTGAGTGCTTGGGAGACAGTGGCTGACTTTTTTGGATCTTTCCCAATGAGACAATTTAGTGCAGTGAAAAGAAGGAATTTGGAGTCCAAAGACATATATTCAAATTCCAGCTTTACCACTTATTTGCTTTCAGCAAGGTTATTAACCTTCTCTTTAAAACTCAGTTTCTCCTTCTATGAAAGGGGTAACTATTCCTGCGCTGCTTCCCTCACAGAAATGGATAGGATAAAATGAAAGAATGGATTTGGAAAATGCTTTCTGAAACTGTAAAGTGTAATCTAGGACCTTGTAAATGGTAGAATAGCATGTAAAGTACTTTATAAACTGTAAAGTGCCTCACAAGCTGTTAAGTGTGCTTATTCTCTTTCTCTTTCCCCAAACACATATATTAAAATATTTTATTATTTTATATATATTTCATATAATATAATACATAATGTGTGTTTATATACACAGACATGTACATATCTTTATACATACATCTTTATATACATAGTATATATTATTACATTATGCTATGTATCATACATTATATGTGACATATAATTTATCTGTTGTTTATATGTTGTTATGTATAAAAACAAAATGTCTATACCCATATCTGTCTGTCTGTAAGACCTGTGGTTGGGACCCTCTCCTCCTCAGCCCTGCCACTCCGAAGCTACCTACTCCCAGGAGAGACCTTCTCCAAGTTCCTGCAGGAGAACACATCCCTGCCTCCGGCTCTGGCTGAGGAACTCCTGGACACCCAGCTCAGTTTGCAAGGGGTAGGTAGAGCCAGGGGCCCAAAGCCTGGGCCGGAATGTTGCTGGGGATGGGGAGGGACAAGGATGAGGGCGTGTAAAGGGACAGAGGCTCAGTGGGTTCGGTGGCAGTGGGTTTGTGAAGACGCATCTGAACTGCCGAACATTGTGAGCCGGAGCAATTGAAGTGTAAGAACAGACAGCCCTGCAGGGTCTGGGGTCTCTGACCACCCAGTCGCCCATGATTCCAGAGGCCTGATGGTGAAAGGTTCTCCCAGCCATCACCATAGAGAAGCGAAGGACTCAGAATGAGACTTTTTCCTGTGGAAACCTGTCTTGCCTGACAATTAATGTTTATAAATAATAGGGGTAGTTTTTTTTTTCTTTTTGATGGGGATGAGGGGGAGAAGAGAGAGGCAGAATTTCATCATTTGCAAATACAATTTAAGAGAAAGTCAGAGATGGGGCATGGTGAATGGAGTCCTGGGTTTGCATTTAAATCCTGTCCCATGTTCAGTTGTGTTTGGGGAGGTCACTTAACCTGCCTCTTCCCCAGCTGCCTCCGGCCTTGCCTTTGCCGGACCTGGTCTGCAACGCCTCCTTACTGGGCACCTGGCTCCGCGCCTCTGACACTCTGCAGGAAGGCCTCTGTGCCCTCCCTCCGGCCGAGCTCCGAGCCCTCGGGGCCAGCTTCCTGTCCCAGGCAGACCCGGAGCGGCTGCTCGCTGTGAGTCTGGGGCCTCGGGGGGCCGGAGGGTCCATCTGGCGGGGGCTCTGGGCTTCAGAAGGGCCGCCCCTGGGATGGGAGAACTGTGGGAGAAGCGAGAAGCCTGGATGTCTGACCTCCCTCTGGTCCTGGGACTGAAGGAAAGGAAGCCCTTCCTTCAATGTCCACATCCATCTGCCCTTCTATCTGTCCGTCCTTTTGTCTGCCATCCATTCTGCCTCTATCCTTCCAACTATCGGTCTCTCTCCCTTTGTCCATCTCTCTTTCCCTCCACCTGTCTCTTTCTCAGTCTGTCGGTCCTTGTATCTCTGAGTCCTTCCATCCACCTGTCTGTTTCCCCACGTTGATCCGTCCTGCCATCATTCTGCCTCTCCTGTTCATCCCCCTTCCCTTCGTAGGCATTGAGGGCCAATCAGAGACAGCTGAGCCCTAAGGCTGTGGCCACCTTCTTGGAGGCATGGGAGGCCACCAGTAGGGAGGTAAGAGGCTCTCCCTGTTCTCCCCCCACCCCGAAGGGTGAGGATGGCTACCAAGGGCTGGATGCTTTCCCCGGAGGATGCTGGGAGAACGGCGGGGGGGAGGAGTGGGACACAGATACCCCGGGGCAGGAGTGAAGGCCTGGGAGAAGGTCGGCGCAGTGGGGATTGGCGCCCAGAAGGGAAGGCGAGGAAGACTTTCAAGTGTGTCTGTAAAAAAGAACCCAAAGGCATTGGAGTTAGTGGAGCAGAGTTCATATTGTAGAACTGCTTGATGTCCCTGAGCCTCAGTTTCCCCATCTGAAAAATGAAAAGCGTGGATGAGATGAAGTCTAAGTCCAAACCTAAACCTGATGATTTCTAGGACAGGAAGTTCATGGGAGACCTTGAACCCCAGGGTAAAAGTTAGGGGATCTTCCCTTGGGGTCCCCAGCCCTGTGCCCTCCCATACCTCTATGGGGCCTGCTGCCCCTCTACCCTTCCAGCTTTCCACCCTGCCGGGCTTAGCAGAGCTGCGGGCAGAGTTGCGGAGGGCCCCAGGTCCAGGGGGCCCCCTGGAAGGAATATCTCGAGTCCTGTGTGGAAAGTCTAGGGATCAAGGAGCTGAAATCCCCTCCCTCAACTGGTATGAAGACAATGACCTAAAGATGGTGTTGGGCCAGGGCCGGGGAAGATCATCCTCTCCCCTGGACAACAGCACTAGTGAGTTACATCCTTATCTCTTCCCTGCCCACCCCCGACCCTCACCCAGTCCCTCCCCCCCCCCGACCCCTTCAGGGTCAGCAAGGCTGTGTGGCTTAGTGGGAGGAACCATGGCCTTGGAGGTAGGAGATCAGGCCAGAATCCTTCAGGCAATCATTTTCTCTGGAGCTCAGTTTTTTCTCTCTATAAAATGGCAATAATAATTCCTGCTGGGAACTCCTCTCAGAAAGTAACCTCCCTTCCCTCCCCCCCCACCCCCGAAAGAGCCTGAGACCAGGAATCAGGAGCCCTTGCTCCTAAAAACTTAACTTGCTTGGTGGTGTCCAGTTTTCCCCTTCTCTGAGCCTCAATCTCTCCATCTGTAAAATAAAAGTGTGGATTTGCAGGCAGACAGCCCAGGTTCAAATCCTGGCTGGGCTAATTACTCTCTGATACTCAGCTTGGATCTCAGATAGTCAGAGACTCTATTTCCCCGTCTGTCAAAGTCCCTTCCCACTGTCAGCCCATGATTCTGTGTCTCTCGATTGGAGGTTGTCCAGGGCTTCCCCTCCTTCTTCTCTTTCCAACCCCCAGGTTCCTTCTGCCAGTCGCTAATTGAGTCCATGGAGGCACATCCTATATCTCGGCTTCTGTGGTGGAGACTCAAGCCCCTTGTTCTTGGCAAGATCCTGTACACTCCTGACACGCCATTCACCCAGAGAGTCATGGCCGAGGTGAGGGGTTCCACCTTTCCTAGAGCCCGAGTTCTGCCTCTGGTTCAGGCTCTCCCCTCCTGCCGTGTGATTCCTGGGCACCTCCCGGCCTCCCCCTCTGTGATCTGGGCCCAGTCCTGCCTCCTGGGGAGAGAGGGAGCAGTCCTAGAGAGGAAGGGGCTGTGAGGAGCACAAAAGTCCTAACAAAGCCCAGCCTTAATTAGAAGCTGCCTGGGATAAGAGTCAGGGGACTCCTGAGTTCTAGCCATATGTCACTCAACTAGTAGGTGATCAAGGGACTTCTCTGACCCTTCATTGCTTTTTTTTCTTAAGATGTGGAGTCTGGCAAGATAGTCTGTTTTATGGTCTAAATCCTGGGCTCTAAGGGCCCTCCCAGCTCTGACCTCCTGGTTTCTAAGGGCCCTCCCAGTTCTGACATCCTGGGTTCTAAGGGCCCTCCCAGCCCTGTGTTCTAAGGGCCCTCCCAGCCCTGACCTCCTGGATTCTAAGGGCCCTCCCAGCTCTGACCTCCTGGGTTCTAAGGGCCCTCCCAGCCCTGACCTCCTGGATTCTAAGGGCCCTCCCAGCTCTGACCTCCTGGGTTCTAAGGGCTCTCCCAGCTCTGACCTCCTGGGTGCTAAGGGCCCTCCCAGCCCTGACATCCTGGGTGCTAAGGGCCCTCCCAGTTCTGACATCCTGGGTTCTAAGGGCCCTCCCATTCTGATCTCCTGGTACTAAGGGCCCTGTAGCCCTGACAACCTGGATTCTGAGGGTCTCCCAGGCCTGGCACTGTGAATCTTTGTTCTGGCTCTGTCCAAGGCCACTAGCTTATCTGTTCTGTAATTAGAGGTTGATCTTCTGTGCTCTATCAGCCTCTGGGGAAGGCCAGATAAGAAGATGGGGCTAGAGTCATTTTCTTGAAGAGATGATAGAACTATGAAAACCTGAGTTCTTCTGTCCCTTGGTTTCTTGTAATTTACCTCCCCATCTCTCTTTCCTCTTCTCCCCACTCTGTCTCTCTATCTCTGTCTCATCTTTCTCTTCTTCCTTTCCTTTCTCCCTCTTTCTCCTCCTCCTTTCCTCTCTCCCCCTTTCCCTTCCCTTTCCTCTCTCCTTCCCCCTTCATTCTTCTTTCTCTCTCCCCCTTTCTCTTCCTTCTTCCTTTCCTCTCTGACCTTATTTTTCTCTTTCATTCCCCCTCCTTCTCCCTCCCTCCCTCCTCTTACCTCCCCATCATCTCATGCAGCCCAGATTGAGGAGGGAAGGGCAGATGGGAAGGGGCCTAACCAAGCTGCTCTGGGTCTGTCTCTATCCAGGTAAACCAGACATTCCGTCAGCTGGCCCTGCTGAAGGAGCTCTATGGCCTCTGGATGGAGCTCGCACCCCAGATCACCAGCTTCATGAACAACAGCTCCGAAGTGGAGCTCCTGAAGGTAGGAGCCGGCAGGCGGGTCCCAGGGAACTTGGGGGGCCAGGCTGAGATCACCAAAATCCAGGAGGCGGTTTGGTGTAGTGGAGAGGGGGCCGGGTGTGCAGTTAGAGTACTGGGGAGGATACACTCTGTCCCTTACTACCCATGTGACTGAGCAAATCAGCTCATCTCTTCTGGCCTCGGTCTAGCTCGCCTCCCAGGTCACGTGCAGCTCCAGCTCTAGAGTTTTGATTCCATGAATTGGTATTCATTAAGTACCTACTGAATACTCAGCCTTGAGCACCCAGTTCATAGTGGAAGAATAATGGGCTGGAAGTTAGGGAATCTGGAGTCTAAGAGGATTTTAAAAAAAATCTTGGGCGAGTTCCTTCCCCTCTGTGACTTTCTTCTGAAAGAACATAGAGATTCAAAAAATTACCCTGGCATGGATTCTGTCAATATAAAGTAATTATTAAATAAAAATTAAAAAAAAAAAAGAACATAGAGATTCAAGTCAGAATGCAAGAACTGGGCTTGGGACTTACTGGAATGGACTGGGGCAAATCACTTTCTCACCCCAAGTCTTGAGTTTCCTCATATATAAAGTGATCTCCCAGCTCTGATGTATTCTAAGGGCCCTCCCAGCTCTGAAATCCTGAGTTCTAAGGGCCCTCCCAAATCTGACTTTGTATGTTCTAAGGGCCCCCAGCTCTTATATTGGAGAAAATAAATTTAGCTAGGACTGATTTTAGAAAGGAAGAAAAGGGGTGAGGAGCATTTGGGGTAAACACGAGTGGGAAATGGGGTCAGAGTCAGGTCCTCAGCTAAGGGGCTTCCCCTTTCCCCTTTTCCTCCAGAGGCTGCTCCAGATGCCCTCCTGGGAAGAGAGGCCGGGGCGCCTCAGGAACAGGACATTGGCCCTCCGTACCTTCCTGGGCTTAGATGGGAACGGCTACACTTGGAAGGAGGCCCATGAAGACATAACTCTGATAGTGGACAAAATGGGGAAGGTCCTGGAGGTGAGACGAGGACCCCTCTCAAGGCCAAGGTTTTTAAGTTCCCTACCCCCCCCAGTTCCGTTTATGTGCACAGAGGCTATAAGTGTGGCAGTGTATTGCTGTCATTGCTAGCTGCCTCAGTTTCCCCAAACTTTAAAGGATAATAATAGCACCTATCTTACAGGATTATTATAAGCATCAAATAAGATAATAGTTGTGAAGTGCTTTGAAAATCTTGAAACATAATAACAATGATGATGGCTGATATTTTTTTCTTCATTTTTTTATTATTAAAGCTTTTTATTTACAAGTTATATGCATGGATAATTTTATAGCATGGACAGTTGCCAAACCTTTTGTTCCAACTTTTCCCCTCCTTCCCCCCATCCCCTCCCCCAGATGGCATATTGACCAATACATGTTAAATATGTTAAAGTATAATTTAAATACAATATATATATACATGTCCAAACAGTAATTTTGCTGCACAAAAAGAATCGGACTTTGAAATAGTGTACAATTAGCCTGTGAAGGAAATCCAAAATGCAGGCGGACAAAAATAGAGGGATTTCCATGTAATGGTTCATAGTAATTTCCCAGAGTTCTTTCACTGGGTGTAGCTGGTTCAATTCATTACTGCTCTATTGGAACTGATTTGGTTCATCTCATTGCTGAAGAGGGCCACGTGATGGCTGACATTTAAACTGCCTACTCCGGGCCAGGCGTTGTTGTAAGTACTTTACAAATATTTTATTTGATTCTCATAACAATCCTGGAAAGAAAATATTATTTTCACCCCCATTTTATAGATGAAGAAACTGAAGCAGAGACAAAGTGACAGTCAGGGTCAATGTCTTGGGCCAGATCTGACCTCTGAGCTTCCTCCCTCCAGCCCCCTTTGCTGCTAGGAACCTGAATACCAGTGGTGATGAGGAGGAGGAGGAGGGTTGTCTTCCCTCATTAGAAATAAGCCCCTTGAGAGCTGGTGGGCCTTGTTTGCTCCCGTTTGTACTCTCAGTGCCTGGCACGGAGCAGGTGCTTGGAGATCCCTCCGTCTCTGTCTGTGTCCTGGTCACCCTCCCAGACTTCTCCGGGGCCACATCTGGCCCCTGGTCTCCTGGGGAGAAACATGGTCTTGTTGGGGAGGGTCTTGAGAAGCAGCTGGAACTTCCGGGCCAGAGGGTGCCCGTGAGAGCCCCGGGAGAGCAGCAGACACGGGACCACCACGGGCCCTTTGTTTGCATCTGCAACTCTGCGGCGGGGAAGCTCTCCTTCCCCCTGTCGCTGGGAGTCTTTGTCCCCGAGCAGTCGCTTCTCTCCCGCACAGTGCGTGTCTCTGGACAAGCTGGAGCCAGTGACGACCGAGGACATGCTGATGGACCGGGCCGTGGAGCTGCTGGAGCAGCGGCGCTTCTGGGCTGGGATTGTCTTCCTGGGGCTGCAGGATGGGGGGGCTCCCAGCCACATTCGCCTCAAGATCCGCATGGATATCGATGACGTCACCAGGACTAATAAAATCAAAGACAGGTTGAGGAGGGGGTTGGGAGGCTGGGGTGGTTCATCCTGGACTGTGGGGCCACCTGGACCTAACCTACCCATGGCCATTGTGGCCCCAGGCCCATCTCACTACTGCTCTCTATTCTAAGGCCTGACCTCCTGGGTTCTAAGTCCCCTCCCAGCCCTGACATCCCGTGTTCTAAGGGCCCTCCCAGCTCTGACCTCCTGGGTTCTAAGGACCCTCCCAGCTCTGACCTCCTGTGTTCTAAGGGCCTTCCCAGCTCTGACCTCCTGGGTTCTAAGGGCCCTCCCAGCTCTGACCTCCTGGGTTCTAAGGGCCTTCCCAGCTCTGACCTCCTGGGTTCTAAGGGCCCTCCCAGCTCTGACCTCCTGGGTTCTAAGGGCCCTCCCAGCTCTGACCTCCTGGGTTCTAAGGGCCTTCCCAGCTCTGACCTCCTGGGTTCTAAGGGCCCTCCCAGCTCTGACCTCCTGGGTTCTAAGGGCCTTCCCAGCTCTGACCTCCTGGGTTCTAAGTCCCCTCCCAGCCCTGACATCCTGTGTTGTAAGGGCCCTCCCAAATCTGACTTTGTATGTTCTAAGGGCCCTCCCAGCTCTGACCTCCTGGGTTCTAAGTCCCCTCCCAGCCCTGACCTCCCGGGTTCTAAGGGCCCTCCCAGCTCTGACATCCTGGGTTCTAAGGGCCCTCCCAGCTCTGACCTCCTGAGTTCTAAGGGCCCTCCCAGCTCTGACATCCTGGGTTCTAAGGGCCCTCCCAGCTCTGACCTCCTGGTTCTAAGGGGGCCCTCCCAGCTCTGACCTCCTGGGTTCTAAGGGGGCCCTCCCAGCTCTGACCTCCTGATTCTAAGGGCCCTCCCAGCTCTGACCTCCTGGGTTCTAAGAGTCCTCCCAGCTCTGACGTTCTCTGTTCTAAGGGCCCTCCCAGCTCTGACCTCCTGGTTCTAAGGGGGCCCTCCCAGCTCTGACCTCCTGGGTTCTAAGAGTCCTCCCAGCTCTGACATGGGTGCTAAGGGCCTTCCCAGCTCTGATACTATAGGGTCTGACACTCTATGTTCCTCTCCATCTCTGCCATTGTGTTAGAAGAAGCTGGGGACTACTAGTTCCTCTGGAGAGAGGCTGGGGGTGGGAATCCCTGCTGTGTTCGCCCTTTCTATGCAGCGTGTGAGCCTGGTGTCCCGGCACCGGGGTCCGTGCTCAGCCTGGTGGGGGCTTTGCCATTTTCATGCCTGTTGTGTGCAGGTTCTGGGACCCAGGCCCGGCAGCAGATCCCTTCCTGGACATGCGCTATGTGTGGGGTGGCTTTGTCTACCTTCAGGACCTTCTGGAGGGGGCAGTTGTGCGGGTGCTGAATGTCTCTGCTCGCCCTGCCAGTATCTACCTGCAGCAGATGCCCTACCCCTGCTACGTGGATGACGTGTGAGTGCCCTGCCCCTTGTCCCTGGAGCCTCTTGGGGCACCTTGACCATCCATACTTAGGCCCAGCTGGGCACTGGGGGAGCCCACGCCCCTTTGGGCCTCTCCAGCCTGGGCACCTCCTCAGCCAGCCCTGAGAGAGGGAGCCGTCGGACCGAGGGCGCCGCGTTGAGGGGAAGGTCAGGGTGACGGCCTGGGCCCTTCCTCCTGCTCCCTCTCCCCCTCCCCATCAGGTTCCTGCGGGTGCTGAACCGGTCACTGCCCCTATTTCTGACCCTTGCGTGGATCTATTCCGTGGCCCTGACCGTGAAGGGCGTCGTTCAGGAAAAGGAAGCTCGCCTTCGGGACACCATGCTGGCCATGGGCCTGAGTCGCAGCGTTCTCTGGACCAGCTGGTTTATCAGTAGCCTCTTGCCATTCTTGGTCAGCAGCAGCCTTCTTGTTCTTATCCTCAAGGTGAGATGGGCCTCTGTGCCCTCACCCCTGGGAACCTCTCCCCACGCTGTCTCCCAAATCCAGCCCTGCTCCCCTTAGTTCCCACACTCCTCGCTCCATCCCCACCTCTTCCCACTCAGTTCTCCCCTGCATCCCCTGGCTCCACCTCTCACAAGTAGAGACCTCCTGTGGCCTCATCTCATCTAGTCCTGGATCCCCCAATACTCCACCCTACTCCGCTTTCCATATCTGCCCTCTCCACTCCATTGCCCACCAGGGACTCCCACATGCTAACCCTCCATATTCTGGGCTCCCTTTCTACTGTCTATACCCATGTTCTAAGGGCCCCCTCAGTTCTTACATTCTGTGTTCTTTTTTTTCCTAGTAAATTTATTTATTTCTAATGCACATTGCTTTATGAATCATGTTGGAAGAGAAAAATCAGAGCAAAAGGGAAAAACTACAGGAGAGATTAAAAAACAGGAAAAAAAAGTGAACATAGCATGTGTTGATTTACATTCAGTCTCCTTTGAACCTTTTCTGGATGCAGAGGGCACTTTCTGTCCAAATTCTAATGGGATACATATTATTCCTTAAGCTATCTCTCATCTAAATCCAGAGGTCCCTATCCTTGAGACCCCAGAATCCCTCTCCTGTGCTGAGTCCCCTTCGCACTTAAATCATCTGTACCAAGATCTCTCCCTCCCCATTCTGTTTCTTAAACCAAGGCTCCCTCTTATTCCATCCCCCTGGGGCCTTTCCCATACCTCCCCATCCCCCTCATTCCAGGGCCTCCTTCCTCTATGCTCACACCATTAAACCAAGGGCTCTCCCTACTTTGCCCCCCATCCCCAGGGTCCCTACTCTGGGTGACCACTCTGTCTTTTACATCCTGAGGCCATTTAGACCAACTCCTACTTTTTAACAGACGGGGAAACAGGCCTAAGTGACTAGCAGAAACTCTCTCAGGCAGGAAACATCTTGTCTCTGGTGTTACCACTTATGCCTTCAATCCCGCGGGCTCCATTTTATTCCTTGGTAAAATGAGAGCGTTGGGCCAGAGGCCCCCTCTGCGGAGCAGTGATCTGTACCCCCTGTAGTCGCGGCCCCCTCAGGCCTCCTCTTACACCCATGCTCTGTTGGCCCGACGTCCCACGTGTGTTCCTGCCCTGAGTTTTAGGGCCTGGATCCTCCTCGGGCTCGGCCTAATGGGAGGGAGAGGGGCATTTGAGCCCCCAAATGGCCGAGTGTTCATGGATGTGCCCGGGTCACCCCGTCCCCTTTCTCTCTGCAGCAGGGGGACATTCTCCCCTACAGCCACCCCCTCCTGGTCTTCCTCTTCCTGGTCGCCTTCGCCGTGGCCACAGTCTGCCAGAGTTTCCTGTTCAGCGCTGCCTTCTCCCGCGCCAATGTGGCGGCTGCCTGCGGGGGCCTCCTCTACTTCACCCTGTACCTGCCCTATGTGCTCTGCGTGGCCTGGAGGGACCGAATGCCCCCAGCCCTGAGGCTGGCTGCGGTGAGGCTTGGGGTGGGCCTGCCCGGGGGCCCCGAGCCTTGGACTGTGGGCAGAGGGAGGCCTGGGAAAGGAACATTTGCAGGGACTCGGGGCAGTGCTTCTCCAAGGACAGCAGGGGAAAGATGCTGTCAGGGGAAACATGGCTGCTCTCAATCGAGACGCCCATCTCCCGACTCCCAGAGCCCCGGACCCTCCCCAAATGCCCCATACAGACTTCTTCCCCCATAGGGCTCTTCCAAATGTTCCTTCTGGATCTCATGCCCACTAAACTCTACATTTCTATGAACCTCACAGTGCTGTCTATAGACCCCACCTAACTCTGAAGTTTCTTAGACCAACATCATTCCGTGGCTGCCAGTCAAACTCGATCTCATGCCTTCCCTTTGCCCTCTTGTGCCCACAGAGAGGTTTCCCTTCTAGCTTTCACGAGCGGTTTGATGTGTTTATTAAGGTGGGATATTTATGCCTACTTCAGGAAAAGCTTGTGATAGCAGCTTGAAAGAGAAAATGACCGTGTCCTCTGGGCGTAGCTCATGTTCTCTCTAGATCCTCCAGTCTCTCTATAGACTCCCTACAGCCCCAGAGCAGTCCCAGACCTCCCCCGAGTGGTCCCAGATCTCCCCCGAGCGGTCCCAGACCTTCCCCGAGCGGTCCCAAGATCTCCCCCGAGCGGTCCCAGACCTCCCCTGAGCGGTCCCAGACCTCCCCCAAGCGGTCCCAAACCTCCCCCAAGAGGTCCTAGATCTCCCCAGAGCGGTCCCAGACCTCCCCCAAGCGGTCCCAGATCTCCCCCGAGCGGTCCCAGATCTCCCCAGAGCGGTCCCAGATCTCCCCAGAACAGTCCCAGACCTTCCCCGAGCGGTCCCAGATCTCCCCAGAGCGGTCCCAGATCTCCCCAGAGCGGTCCCAGATCCTCCCAGAACGGTCCCAGACCTCCCCGCTCCTTATAGCTCCCTCCTTCCCATCTGTTGACCTGGGATAGAGGCCACGTTGTGCCAGCCTCAGGTTTTGGGGGTCTGGGGCAGCTATGGGCCGGCCATTCCTGAATGGTCCCAGCAATACCAACCTTCCGTGGGCTCTGGGACCGGGCTTAGAGCTGGGAGGCTTGGGCCTGCCGGGTGCTGGGAAGAAAGGATGCTAAGGGAACGGGAGGCAGTGCCCCCGGGAGGGAAGGCAGAGACGCCCCCTTCACTTTCCTCCTGGCTCCCTAGAGCCTGCTGTCCCCGGTGGCTTTTGGCTTTGGCTGCGAGTACTTCTCCCTGTACGAGGAGCAGGGCGTGGGCATCCAGTGGCACAACCTGGGCCGCAGCCCCGTGGCCGGCGACGTCTACAGCCTGGCGCTGTCTGAGGCTCTGCTGCTCCTGGACGCCGGGCTCTATGCTGCGGCCACCTGGTACATTGAGGCCATCTGCCCCGGTGAGACCTGAGAGAGACGGGCCTGGAGGGGGGGCTGGGGGGCAGGACTCTTGGGGCCTGAGGAGGGCGCTCTCTCCGACTCACCGTAGGTCAGTATGGAATTCCTCAGCCCTGGAATTTCCCCTTCCGGAAGAGCTACTGGTGTGGAGAGCTGGGATTGGTCAGTCTGGACCCGGGCCCCTCCAAGGATGACCCTCAAGGTATCCTTCCCCCCAACATATCCGCTGACACCATGATCCTGGAAGTCAAGCCCTCCTGGGTCCCTCCTGTTCTATCCTAGCGAGCCTTCAGACCGACCTTAGTTATATCTCGGTCTCATGCTCTCCAAAACTCCATATAAACTTTCCCAGCCCCTCAGAGACCCAACTTGGAGACTCCTCAGCCCCCCAACAACCCTTCACACCCCTCACCTTTCATGCTCTCTGTGGCTGAGCCCCCAGTGCCCAGGGCGTGGTGAGCCCATGACAAATGCTTGTTACGGGGGCAGCAAGATGGTGCAGTGGATAGAGCACTCCGGAAGACCTGAGTTCAAATCTTACCTCAGACAGTTACCACTCCCTGGCTGTGTGACCCTAGGCAAGTCCCTTACCCCCAACTGTCTCAGCAATGCTTGTCACCCTGCCCGAGTGATACCTTATAGAGCACAGCCCCGTCTGTGTCCCTCTAGATCCCTCATGCCCCTTGATATCCCTCACATTCACTAAAGACCGGGGGCTCTTCCCCGGCCTCTATGACCTTCTGTTAGAAGAAAAAAGTATTTTGGTCCCTGTAGTTCAGTTGAATCAGCATCCTGGTAATCCCATGCATTTTATTTTGTACATTTCAAAACCTTGTTTGGGGAAGGGGTCCGCATGATTCGGCAGGCTGCCCAAAGCGGGGGACCCCTGCTCAGGCCCCCACCTCCATATTGTCCTTCCTGAAGCCCTCCTGATTCCTCGGACCCCTTAAGATTGTAAAGAGCCTCTACCCCCTCCAGAAGCCTCATACCTTCATGGCCCTTCTATGCCCCCTTCTTATTCCATGCCAAGACCAAGGAACGACATCCCTGAAGATCTGTTCCCTGGAGCCTCCTCCCATGGAGGACAAAGCTTCCATCGTAGCAGAGACCTTAGGGAGGGGGAAAGGAACAAACATTAAGTGCCTACTGTGTACCGGGACTAAGTGTTTTATTATGCTGCATGATTCTCACAAGAGGAAACTATGGCAGATAAAAGTTAAGTGACTGCCCAGGATCACAGAGCTAGTCCATTTCTTTTGTTTTGTTTTGTGCTGAGGCAATGGGGGTTAAGTGACTTGGCCAGGGTCACACAGCCAGGAAGTGTTAAGTGTCTGAGACCAGATTTGAACTCGGATCCTCCTGACTTCAGGGCTGGTGCTCTACCCACTGCACCACCTATCTGCCCAGCTAGTACGTTTCTAAAGCTGAATTGGAACGTGGGTCTCCAGCCTCTGCACTCTCTACTTCACCTGCCTGCCCGCCTCAGCCAGCGCAGGGTGAATGGAATAGAACTGCAGCCCACCCACCCCCTCGCACCTTACAGATCCCATTTGTTCCCCAGGACCCCCAGCAGCTCTCTGGGGTATATTGCTTTCCTAGATTTCACAGTAGCACGGATCTCTGTTGCAGTGGTGGAGGGGGCTTCCTGTGGCCGGGGCTGGGGGATCCTCATGCCCAGTGCTTTGTTTCCTGCAGTGCTAGTGGAAGAACCATCCCCTGGGCTACGGGTGGGCGTGTCACTTCGGGGCCTGGTGAAGTACTACCCGGGCAGTGCCCGCCCTGCCCTCCAGGGGCTCAGCCTGGACTTCTACGAGGGCCACATCACTGCCTTCTTGGGCCACAATGGGGCTGGCAAGACCACAACTCTGTGAGTGCCGTAGAAGGGGAGGAGGAGAGTTGGGGGACTGCAGCGGGAGGCTGGGTGCGAGGGGGAGAACTCTTCCACAGCCCCCACCTCCCCCCCATCTCTGGAAACCTCCCTGAGCCCCAGCCCCATGCTGGCGCATTTCCTCAGCCTCTGCCTGCCTTAACTCTGACTTGTGTTCCTAGCTCCATCCTGAGCGGCCTCTTCCCCCCTACCCGGGGGTCAGCTCTCATCCTGGGCCAAGATGTCAGCTCCAACAGGGCAGCCGTGCGCCGCAACCTGGGCCTGTGCCCCCAGCACAACGTGCTCTTCGATATGTAGGTCACAGGCCTAGGGATTGTCCTAGCAAAGCTGATTGTCAGGGCTGGGGGGGCCTTAGGACAGTCAGGGCTGGGGGGCCTTAGGACAGAGTCAGGGCTAGGGGGGCCTTAGGACAGTCAGGGCTAGGGGACCTTAGGACAGTCAGGGCTGGGGGGCCTTAGGACAGAGTCAGGGCTGGGGGACCTTAGGACAGAGTCAGGGCTAGGGGGGCCTTAGGACAGTCAGGGCTGGGGGGCCTTAGGACAGTCAGGGCTGGGGGGCCTTAGGATAGTCAGGGCTGGGGGGCCTTAGGACAGTCAGGGCTGAAGGAGGCCTTAGGACAGTCAGGGCTGGGGGGCCTTAGGACAGTCAGGGCTAGGGGGGCCTTAGGACAGTCAGGGCTGGAGGGGGCCTTAGGACAGAGTCAGGGCTGGGGGGCCTTAGGACAGTCAGGGCTGGGGGACCTTAGGACAGAGTCAGGGCTAGGGGGGCCTTAGGACAGTCAGGGCTGGGGGACCTTAGGACAGAGTCAGGGCTAGGGGGGCCTTAGGACAGTCAGGGCTGGGGGACCTTAGGACAGTCAGGGCTGGGAGGCCTTAGGACAGAGTCAGGGCTAGGGGGGCCTTAGGACAGTCAGGGCTGGGGGGGCCTTAGGACATTCAGGGCTGGGGTGACCTTAGGACAATCAGGGCTGGGGGGGCCTTAGGACATTCAGGGCTGGGAGGCCTTAGGACAGTCAGGGCTGAAGGAGGCCTTAGGAGAGTCAGGACTGGGGGACCTTAGGACAGTCAGGGCTAGGGGAGCCTTAGGACAGAGTCAGGGCTAAGGGGGCCTTAGGACAGTCAGGGTTGGGACTGGGGAGGGATGATCGTAACTTAGAACCCAGAATGTCGGGGCCAGGGGAACCCTTAGAACTTAGGGACCTCAGAACAGAAGAGGGTCTTGGTTCCAGGCTATGGGGAAGCCTTGGGGAAGAGTGCCCTGAGCATTGGGGGAGGGGGTCATGCTCTCTTTCTGCCCCCAGTCTGACTGTAGAAGAACATATCTGGTTCTATGGGCGCCTCAAAGGGCTGAGCCAGGCAGCTGTGAGCCAAGAGCTGCCTCATCTCCTGCAGGACGTGGGGCTCCCCCACAAGCGGCAAGAGCAGACTCGGCACCTCTCTGGTGAGCTTCGGGCCCTGGGCCTCTTGCCCCTCCCCTGGACCCATCCCTTCCTCTCCTTCTCATCCATTAGCCCCCTGGGTCCTGTGCTCGACCATGTAGTCTGACTTAGAGACGAGAATGACAGAAGGAACGTGAGAGACTAGCACAGGATGGTGTGGGCCAGGGACCAGGGGCCGTGGGATTACGGACAAGGATATTGTAAATGAGGTCAGGAAGGCCAGAGGATACAGAATCTGGGCTTTCCTCCATGGGCTGTGGAGACCTGGGAAAGCTGTCTGAGCTGGGGAAAGACTGGTGGCCTCTGCAGGAGGCATTGGAGGCAGGGAGGCCAGGAGAAGGCTACTGGGATGGTAGCAAATCAAGAGAGAGTGAAGTTGGCTCTGAACTTCACCGGTATCAGTGGGAGTGGGGGGAATGGGAGGTGGTTGTGATGGATAGTACAGTGCCAGGGATGTAATGGTTGCTTAAATGAAATCGAATTGACCCCCAGGACCAGATGACCATCAGATTGTAAGAGTTTGGGGGTCAGAGAAAAGAGACCAAAGGATTGTTATTGTTCAGTCATTTCAGACTCTTGGGGACCCCCTTTTGGGGTTTTCTTGGCAAAAAAAAAAACCTTTGGAGTAGTTGGTCATTTCCTTTCCCAACTCATTTTATAGATGAGGAAACTGAGGCAAACAGGGTGAAGTGACCTGCTCAAGGTCACATGCTTGGTAAGGGTCTGAGGCTGGATTTGAACTCAGGTCTTCCTGCCCATTGGATCACAGTGGGAGCTTAATAAATGCTTTTGGACTGATTGATTGAAGGCGTTTATACAGTTAGAATGGACCTTCATTTTATAAAAAAGGAGGCCAAGTCCTGCAGAGAGAAATGCCTTGCCTGCAGCCTCTTGGGCTCTGAACGATAGATGCACTAACTGCGCCCCGGCCTTCTGATGCTGAAGGCAAGTCCTTTTTGCAACATCCTAGTCCTTGGGGAGTGGCTGAGATGGGCAAGGGAGTGTGCCGAGAGCAGACGTGGGAGTCTTGTTTCCTTGTCTGGCCCTGGAAGCCTGGATTTAGAATCGGGATCCCTGGGTTCAGTTTCCAGTCCCGCCTCTTACCAGCCACAAGTTAGTTATCTTCTGAAGGCCTCAGTTTTTTCACCTGTAAAATAGGCAAGTTGGACTCGATGAGCTGACCGCACGTTGTGCCTCTGATTTAATACGCCGGCTCCCTGCTGCCAACTCAGGACCTGGAACCCTCTGCTGTCCCCTCTCCGGTCACTGTCCCCTACAGACTCCTGGCTGGGCTGGACCCGAGAAAGGCTGCAGGGTGGCAGTCCTGACTGCTCTGCGCAACGTCTCCCCCTCTCTCAGGCGGGATGCAGAGGAAGCTGTCTGTAGCCATCGCCTTCGTGGGGGGCTCCCGAGTGGTCATCTTGGACGAACCTACCGCCGGCGTGGACCCGTTCTCCCGCCGGGGCATCTGGGAGCTGCTGCTCAAGTATCGGCAAGGTGGGTCGGGACCTCTTGTGAAGAAGTTGCTCTTGAGTTATCCCTTCTCCCCTTCCCGCCGGGACCCTCATCTCTCTTCTTGGAGGGTTGGCACAATGCCGCGGATAAGACTTTGGACTTGGAATAAGGACAACGTGGCTCAGAGCCTGCCCACAGTAGCTTGGTGACTGTGAGACCTGAGTGGGTCACCTAAGAGTTGGACTTAATGACTTCTAATCCAGTGATCCTCCTTCCTGAAAATGTTCTCTTCCATTCAGTCCAGATCCTGCATCCACAAGCCCAGCTTAAGGGCCACCTCTTCCTGAAAGTTTTCCCCGATTGTACCCTTGAGGTCTTTGAGGACCCCTCTCCCAGCCCTGAAAACACCCAAATCCCTCCCTTTTACCTGGCGTGAGGGCCAGCCTGACCCAGGAAGCCTCCAGAGCTTCCCAAGGTCATTCCCCTTGCCACCCCCCACAGGTCGCACAGTGATCCTGTCCACTCACTACATGGATGAGGCAGAGCTCCTGGGAGACCGTGTGGCGATGATTGCAGGGGGGCAGCTCCGCTGCTGCGGGTCCCCCCTCTTCCTCAAGAGCCGCTTGGGCACAGGCTACTATCTGACCCTGGTGAAGCAGCGGCCGGCTGTGCTCCTCAAGGCTGGGAAGGTGGGGCTCAGACCAGACGGGGCGGGGACAGGGGGGCGGCAGGGAGGGGGAAAAGCCCAAAGATCCCTGGGGCAGGAACCCAGACCTGTATGGCCAGGACTCTCCTTGTCACTGTCCCTGCTCTGCCCGTGATACCCCCCAGGACCAGGACCATGGCAAGCTAGAAAGGAGCTGGAACAAAGGCCTGGAAAACAAGGAGGGGAACCCAGCTAACACCACTGGTGAGTCTCTGATGATGGGCCAGTCCGTTATGTCCTTATGGCCTTGGTTCCCTGACCTCCTGGGTTCTAAGGGCCCTCCCAGCCTGACCTCCTGGGTTCTAAGGGCGCTCCCAGCTCTGACCTCCCAGGTTCTAAGGGCCCTCCCAGCTCTGACCTCCCGGGTTCTAAGGGCGCTCCCAGCTCTGACCTCCCAGGTTCTAAGGGCCCTCCCAGCTCTGACCTCCCAGGTTCTAAGGGCCCTCCCAGCTCTGACCTCCTGGGTTCTAAGGGCGCTCCCAGCTCTGACCTCCCGGGTTCTAAGGGCGCTCCCAGCTCTGACCTCCTGGGTTCTAAGGGCCCTCCCAGCCCTGACATCCTGTATTCCCTCTCTACATGATGGTCCTCCTCTCCTCTTGTCCAGACGTGGCCCAGCTGCTCACACTGGTACAGAAACTTGTTCCTGAGGTCCAGCTGGTGGAGGAGCTGGGCCATGAGGTGGTGCTGACCCTGCCTTATGCTGGTGCCCACAACGGAGCCTTTGGGGAGCTGTTTCAGGAGCTGGACAAGCACCTCGAGGAGCTTGGCATCTCAGGCTATGGGATCTCAGACACCACCCTGGAGGAGGTAGGGAAGGCTGAAGGCTGATAGGGCTCTAAGCACTGGGTTCCCCTTTCCTCGCTGTCCTAGTATTGCCTGATTTCCCCCCACCCATAGGGTCTTGTGGAGAAAGGGGTCCCTGGAGGCTCTCCTCTCTTCCTCCAATACACCCCAGGGTCACAGGACCAGGTTTGAGATGCAGATCTTCCCAGTAGGCAAGTTTGGTGCTCTACCTGAACATCTTTCACCTCATCCCTTAAGTGTGGGGGCAGAGCAGCTCTGAACCTCTCCTCCTCATGTCTGGGACCCCTTAGAGTCTTGCCTTCCCTCCCTCACTGTTCCATCATTTTTGAGGTCTCCTCTCCTCAGCCCTGCCCACCCAACAGAGGTCCTTGCCCTCGTCCCTCCAAGCCCCTCATTTCTCCCTCCAGATCTTCCTGAAGGTGGCCGAGGATAATGGCGTCGATGCAGACCCAGAAGGTATTACTTAAGGGGCTTGCAGGGGACTTTCTTTCAGAACCAGAGGCATCTGTGGGGAGCTGGGCATTTCCTGAGCCCAGATTGGGCCCTAGATCTACCAGTCACCACTGACTCCCGGCAGTTTGGCCCGCGACTGGGGAAGAGCCAGGGAGGCCCCATCCCCATTGTGGGGAGCAAATCTTAGAGGCTGCTCTGCTGCTGGTCTGGAGAGCAACCTCTCTCTCCATGGACAGCCTCTGTCTTCCTGGCAGACCGCGAAGGCCAGCCTCTTCGGCCGCATGTGCCTACCCTGGCTTCTGCCCGCTACCCGCGGATGATGAGCAAGGAGCACACAGAGGAGAATGGGGATGTGGGTGAGTGTGCCCATGGCTGCCCTCCCTGGCACTGGCATTGAAAGAACCTTGGGTTGGAGTCAGAGGGAAGGCAGAGGGAATAGGCATTTATATAGCAACGGCTGTGTGCCCTGTGCTAGGGCTTTTTACAGTTTTCTCATTTGATTCTCACCTCCCTGAGAGGCAAGAGCTATTATTTAATCCCATTTGCCCAATGAGAAAAGTGAATCAAGAAGACTTGTTACCTATCCAGTATCATACAGCCGAGGCTGGACTTGGATCGTGCTGACTCCTGGCCTGGCACTCTCTCCACAGAGCCCCCTCGCTGCCTCAGAAGGGGCACTGGGATCTGTCTGTAGTTTTTTGGCTGGGTGAACTTGAGCATGTCACTTTTCCTTCACCAAGACTCAGTGTCCCTCTATGTCAAATAAAGAGGTCAGCCTACATCAGTAGTGGGTATAAAACTCAAATTGAAACAGATCCCTGTAATAGCAGATTGACCTAGAAAACCTCAGACTATTTAAAACAATCCCAGTAGACTGGGCAAAAAAAAATGCCATCTGAGTCAGTTTTTTTTCTGGATTTGCATCCAGAAAAATAACTATGGAGATTGAATATAAATCAGCACATGCTCTGTTCATTTTTTTATTTTAATCTCTCCCATGATTTTTCCCTTTTGCTCTGATTTTTCTCTCCCAACATGATTCAGCAATATATGTTAAAATAAATAAATAAATAAAAATTAGAAGGAAAACAAAAACAGAAAAGAAAAAGAAAACCTCAAACCATCTCTGTTGTGATACAATTTTATTTTGCTAAACATTTCCCAATTGCATTTGAGTTTGATCAGGGCAGCATTCTGGAGCACGGGCAGCCTGGGGTCCCTGGAAGTTGAGCCTCTGGTTTACATGCCCCCAGTCCCCCTTCCTGCTCCAAAGCCTGTGTCTTTTATGATCCGATCCCATCCTCCCTCCCCTGCTGCTCTTGTCCCCAGCAGCGGCCGATTCTGCAGAAACACAGGCTCTGCACCACGAGCTGGGCAGCTCTGGGCGAGTGCAGGGCTGGGCCCTCACGCGGCAGCAGCTCCGGGCCCTCTTCACCAAGAGGTTCCTGCACGCTCGCCGCAGCCGCCGAGGTCTTTTTGCGCAGGTCAGCAGCTGTCATGGGTGTCCGGGCCATAGGCCTGGGGTGCATAGAAGGAGGGGGCTCTGAGGGGCTTTGGAGACTTCAGGGACCCCTTCGTCAAGCACCCTGTGATGGCCCTGGTGTGCCCTTAGATCGTGCTCCCCGCCTTCTTTGTGGGTCTGGCCCTCTTCTTCAGCCTCATCGTACCCCCATTTGGCCACTACCCACCCCTGGAGCTCCACCCAGCTATGTACGGGTCCCAGGTCTCTTTTTTCAGGTGAGCGCCAGGCTGGGCAAGGCAGGCAGAGAGGGCAGAGCCAAGAAGGGCCACGTTTCCTCAGTGGTTTTTCTGTTTACAGTGAGGATGACCCTGGAAGTCTCAGATATTCCCAGCTACTGAACGCCCTGCTGTCCAAGCCCGGCTTCCAAGGCACTTGTGGGAGGAATAGCTCAAGCCTGTAAGCGCCCCCAACCAGGAAGCCCTTCCCTCTGGCTCTGTGGTACCTTGTAACAGTCCCTGGATACTTTGTAACTCTTACAGGTTCTGAGGCAGGAGTCATTGTTACCATATTTAACTCCTACAGGATTAATGGATTAGTTATCAGGGCTGGTTACAAGTGGGTCCTTGTTGGAGGGAAGGAGTGTGTGTATGGGGAGGGGGGGGCTGGAACCAGGAGATCATCCTGGCGTGACTCAGACCCTTGGGACCTTACAGGGGGCAGGACTGTGCCCAGGCCGCCCACCATGGCTTCTTGACGCCCCCAGTCCCCGAGGCTGTGGCTCAAGTCTTTGCTACAGGCAACTGGACCCAGCAGTTCCCATCCCCTGCCTGCCAGTGCAGCAGCCCCAGGGCCCGGAAGATGCTCCCTGACTGCCCAGAAGCAGCGGGGGGCCTCCCCCCTCCCCAGGTGAGGCCCAGAGAAGGGACAGCCGAGGCTCTGGACCTGGGGGCCAGCAGGCTGGGCCCGAACTGAGGTTCTTTCCTGGGTCAGATGCAGATAGGCTCGGGAGACGTGATGCAGAATCTGACGGGAAGAAATATCTCGGACTATCTGGTTAAAACCTATCCTCGTGTCATCAACCAGGGGTAAGGGCTCTGCCGGTCCTGCTCAGCGTCTGAATCAAAGCCCTATGGCCATCCATGCCACTTTTATGTTTACCCTTGATCTTTACTCTTTGTCTCCTAGGGAACATGGACTGTCAGGACTGGGAGGGCCCTTAGAACCCAGGAAGTCAGGGCTGGGGGGGCCCTGAGAACCCAAGAGGTCAGGGCTGGGGGGGCCCTTAGAACCCAGGAGTTCAGGGCTGGGAGGGCCCTTAGAACCCAGGAGGTCAGGGCTGGGAGGGCCCTTAGAACACAGGATGTCAGGGCTGGGAGGGCCCTTAGAACCCAGGAGGTCAGGGCTGGGAGGGCCCTTAGAACCCAGGAGGTCAGGGCTGGGAGGGCCCTTAGAACCCAGGAGGTTAGGGCTGGGAGGGCCCTGAGAACAGAGACTATCTTGTCCACTGTAGTCCCCCATCCCCAAAGTCCTTTGTCTGTCACACATACCCACCTACCCCTAGGCTGGTTATAGGAGGGAGGCCGCCCTTGTCCCCTGCCCTGTTCTGACTAGGGGAGTGGTAGCCAGAGGAAAGCTCCCTTCCTTCCCCTTTTCAAATCTGGGGAAGAGTAACTAGAGCCCTCCCCCTTTTCTCTTCTCTCAGGCTGAGGACCAAGAAGTACGTCAATGAGATTAGGTGAGCTAGTGGGGGAGCAGGTTGAGGAAGCAGGTTTTGAGAGGTGCTGGGATGGGGGTGAGGGAGGCCAAGGGAAAAGGGGAGAAGGGAGAGCTAAAGGCAGGCTGGAGCATGTGCTGGGGAAGAGGATTTGCAGACCTTGGGTGAAGACATAGAGGAAGAGGATGGACAGGGGAGAGACTAAGGACTCTGGACAGAGCAGTGGAGGCTGGAGGAGGCACCATGGCCTGCTCTGAATCTGGACCTGCCTCATCTCCAGATATGGAGGCTTCTCCCTGGGGGGCAGCTCTGGCTTGGACCTGGGCTCAGGGCCAGAGATCCTCAGCACCATCCAGGAGTTCCAAGCCTTATTCTACGGCTCCCAGGTGCCTAGCTGGGGCAGGGGTTGGGGGCAGGGGGGATCAAAAGGAGATGGGGGCAGGGGCGGGGGAAGAGGGTTGGTCTCTAACTGTCCTCTCTCCCTCCCTAGAACAATGTGATACAGAACCTGCTACGGAATCTCAGTGCCTGGGCTGAGGGTCTGGATTCACAGAACAACGTGAAGGTGTGTGGGGGTTCTCCAGGTCCTGGGATTTCAGGGGCTTCTCCATCTCCTCTCTCCCACTCTCAGTCTCAATCTTGAAAGCCAGGATTGGGTCCCCAGTGAGGAGCAGATGGGATCCCCCATCTGTAAAAAGAAAAAAAAAGAAAATCAAATGTGAGGGTTTCTGAGGGGCCTTCCAACCCAGTAACTGTAGTCCTAAATCCTTCCTCAGATTCTTACTAATGGTGTGGCCTTAAACAAGATATTTAATTCCTCTCAGCCTCAGTTTCCTCATCTGTAAAATAGAGATGATAATAATAGCCCCTGCTTCCCAGGGCTGTTACAAGAATCAAATGAGATAACACATATAAAGTACATTACAAAACTTAAAATCTTATAGAAGTGTTGACAAACATCATTATCATCAGTTTACTCATCTGTAAAATGGAAGTGATGATAATAATAGTACCTGCCTACCAGGATTATTTCAAAATAATATTTGAAAGATGATTTTTATAAAGTACTTAGCAAATCTAAAAGTGTTATATAAATATTTGTAACCCTTTTTTAAATCCATCTCAGGTGTAGATTTAGCTGTGTGAGCATGGGCAAGTTGCTTCATCTTTCTCACCTTCATGTTTCTTATCTATAAAATGGGGATAATAATGGCACCGGCCTCACAGAGGCTCAGATGAGACAATAGATATGAAGTTCTTTGCACACCGAATGTGTTCTCTCTGTGGTTCCACTATTGTTACACTGATTTTTATTGTCGCCATGAGCTGGGACCCTGGCCACAGGCAATGACAGGAAATCCTTGGTCCAGGTCTGGTTCAACAACAAGGGATGGCATGCCATGGTGGCCTTTATCAACGTGCTGAACAATGGATTCCTGCGTGCTCACCTGCCCCCAGGGGCGGACCCCGAGACTTACAGCATCACCACTCTCAACCACCCCCTCAGCCTCACCAAGGAGCAGCTCTCCGAAGTCACCCTGTGAGTGCCCAGGCCCAAGGGCGCTGTGTCCAGTGCCCACCAGCTTCTCCACCCTCTTTTCCTTTCTGAGTTGTATTTGCCCCAAGTCTCTGCCATCTCTTCATTATTTCCAATGTACGTTTTATTTTGAGCCAACAGATAAACCAAAAAAGTCACTTACAGAATCACAAACAGCTAGTTTATTGATTTGTAACAGAGATATTGCCACTGGCAATATCGTACTCACGTTGGCTGCTGTAATTGGCCAGTTTTTTTTTTCATATTTTGATAACTGTTTCAATATAATTGCTTTTCTCGTAATCCTACAATTTTATAAACTTTTTAAAAGGGTTTTTTAGCTTCCCAGCCTGTTAGAGGCATCTAGGACATAATACTGGTTAAGAAGCCCAGGTCTTGATGACATGATCCTAGGGCCTCTGACCTCCATGACTTCTGACCTCTTCACTGTAGGGTCTCTAGCTCAGCATGGTGCTGGGGAAAGAGCCCTGAATTTGATTGGAATCCCAGCTTTGTTTTCCTATAAAAATCCCCACTCTAAAATGAGGGGGAAGGACCAAGTGATATCCAAGGTCCTTTCTGACTTTCGATTTTATGATTATTTAATTCTGACCTTTAATCTTGTGCTCTTCGGCCTCCATGATTTTAACCATAATTCCATCATAATTTTTAACCCTTGTGCTTGGTGACCTGTTGTGATCTGTGATCTTAATTATGGATTCCTTTAACCTACTGTTACCTCTAGCTTGTATCCCATGATCTTTGACCTAATTACCAGTGCTTTCTAACTCCATAGTGGGTGGTCTCTCAGGAAAACCAATTGCAAGCCCTCCACCAACCCCTTCCTCCTTCCTTCTGTGTGATTTTCCCTGTTGTTGGCGGCCCCGACAGCCCAGTAACCCCCGACTCCCTCCTAGGATGGCCTCTTCGGTGGATGTGCTGGTGTCCATCTGCGTGCTCTTTGCCATGTCCTTCGTCCCGGCCAGCTTCGTACTCTTCCTCATCGAGGACCGAGTCAGCCGAGCCAAGCACCTACAGCTCCTAGGGGGCCTGCCCCCAACCCTCTACTGGCTGGGCAATTTTGCCTGGGACATGGTAAGAGGGGCTGGGGGCAGGCAGAGCGTGGGCCAAGGGACTGCGCCAGGTACTCTTGCCCTGAGTGTGAGTCTCCGGGTCTCAGATAGTCCTAACACTTCTACAAGTTCTGACATTCCCTGTCAGGGCCCTTCCAGCCCTGAATTCTAGGCTCAGAGGCTGACATGCTGAGTTCTGAAGGCCTCTCATCTCTGACATTTGTACCAGGGTTCCTCTTAGCTCCGATGTTCTTTTGTGTTCTAAGTCCTTGCCAGCTCTAACATTGTCTATTCGTTATTCTAAAGTGTTCCACCCCACCAGCAGCCCTCCCCTCCTTCTCCTTGCCCTGTCAGATGTCCCGGGTTCTAAGTTCAGAGATTGTGTTCTGAAGTTCCCCTGAGTGCTGACATTCCGTGTTCTAAGGATCCTGGGGAAACTCAGTCCCATCCTCGGGAAGCTGAGGGTCCCACGAGCACAGACACAGCCCATGAGGGAAAAAGGCCCCGTCGGAGACAGGGACGGTTCTGAGTCACTTGTGCTCACTGTTGTGGGAGCCGAGAGCCAGAAGACGTGGGAGAGCTCCTTCCCTGGAGCCCCTTCAGCGCCAGAGTGGGGGGCCAGGCCTGTAGGGCCCACCCCGAGCCAGAGCCCTTTCTCCCTGGCTGGTGCAGAACGCTTGGGACGGGGCAGAGACCCGTCCCCCTCCTGAGTGCCTGTGGATGGGAGAGGGACAGGAGGGTAAGGGGCAGGTGGGAGTGACCACGCACCTCTTGCTCCCCCAGTGTAATTACCTGGTGCCCGCAGGCCTGGTGGTGCTCATCTTCCTGGGCTTCCAGCAGCGGGCATATGTGGCGCCAGCGAATCTGCCCGCCCTCCTGCTGCTGCTGCTGCTGTATGGGTGAGGGCCCGCTCCCTGCCTGCTCCCCACACGCCCATGGCCTCAGGGAGTCCCCAGAGCTTCCCTGCGGGGCCCATGTCCACTGATCCCCCCTGCTCTGCCCGCTCCTCTCTGCTCCGGACCGCCTTAATGCCCGCGCCGGCCATGCAGTTAGAGCCTGCCCCTCCCACAGGCCGCCTGCCTTCCCTGCTCCCCTGCCACCCCTTCTCTCTCTCCAGCTGGTCCATCACGCCGCTCATGTACCCGGCCTCCTTCCTGTTCTCCGTGCCCAGCACAGCCTACGTGGTCCTGACCTGCCTCAACCTGTTCATCGGCATCAACGGCAGCGTGGCCACCTTTGTCCTGGAGCTCTTCTCCAACCAGGTTGGGCCACTCGGATCGCAGTGGGGGGTGGCGGAATCTCGGCTTAGGTTCCTGGGGGGGGAAGGAGATTGTATCGAGGGTCCCTGACCTGCCTCTCTGCCCCACACAGAAACTGAAGGATGTGAGCTGGATTCTGAAGAGGGTTTTCCTGATTTTCCCGCATTTCTGCCTAGGCCGAGGGCTCATTGACATGGTTCGGAACCAAGCTATGGCTGATGCTTTCCTGCGCCTGGGTGAGTGTCCCTCAACTAGCTAAACAAAGCTCATGTTCTGGGTTCTAAGGGCCCTCCCAGCCCTGACCTCCTGGGTTCTAAGGGCCCTCCCAGCCCTGACCTCCTGGGTTCTAAGGGCCCTCCCAGCCCTGACCTCTTGGGTTCTAAGGGCCCTCCCAGCCCTGACATCCTGGGTTCTAAGGGCCCTCCCAGCCCTGACCTCCTGGGTTCTAAGGGCCCTCCCAGCTCTGACCTCCTGGATTCTAAGGGCCCTCCCAGCTCTGACATCCTGTGTTGTAAGGCCCTCCCAGCTCTGACCTCCTGGGTTCTAAGGGCCCTCCCAGCTCTGACCTCCTGGGTTCTAAGGACCCTCCCAGCCCTGACCTCCTGGGCTCTAAGGGCCCTCCCAGCTCTGACTTCCTGGGTTCTAAGAGCCCTCCCAGCTCTGACCTCCTGGGTTCTAAGGGCCCTCCCAGCTCTGACCTCCTGGGTTCTAAGGGCCCTCCCAGCTCTGACCTCCTGGATTCTAAGGGCCCTCCCAGCTCTGACATCCTGTGTTGTAAGGCCCTCCCAGCCCTGACATCCTGGGTTCTAAGGGCCCTCCCAGCTCTGACCTCCTGGGTTCTAAGGGCCCTCCCAGCCCTGACCTCCTGGGCTCTAAGGGCCCTCCCAGCTCTGACATCCTGTGTTGTAAGGCCCTCCCAGCTCTGATGTCCTGTTTTTTAAGATTACCAGTTCTTATATACAGCTCTTTTGTAGCAAACAGAACAGGGTTCTGTGTTTAGCTGTGACAGCCAAAGGAAAGGAAGCAGCCAAGAGCCAGAACAGTCTGAACCTGAAGAACCTGAGGTACTTCTCACAGCAGGAGAGACAGGACTCAAAGGCTTAAGGCCAGAGAGACCCAGAAGGAATGAAGCAGCAGCCCAGGTTCTGTTCCTGTTATGATTCAGATATACTAAGTTCTGAGCTCTTACAAAGGGCAGATCCCTGGGCTCTCACCTGGAAGGGTAAAGCAGAAAGCAGCAGGTTAAGAGCACTCGATCCAGTCCAGCCCCCTCATATTACAAAGGAGCAAACTGAGACCCAGGAAAGGAAGTGACTGGGCTCTCAGAGTTAGTATCAGAGCTGGCACTAGCGTCTGGGTCTCCTGACCCAATCCCAGGCTTTTTCCACTCCCCCAGACTGCCATTCAAGGAAGGTGTTACAAGGATATAAGACTTTGGTCAGACTTTGAGATACAAATCATTGGACAGTGGCAAAAATTCTAGTCTTAAAGCCAGGAGACTTGGTTTCTTGTCCTAGCTCATCCACTCAATAATTGTGTTTAACTTTGAACAAATCACTTAACTCCTGAGCCTGTTTCTTGGCTTCTAAAATGGGGGTAATCATTTTTGAAGGAGTTTCTTCCTGAGACTGTTGTGAAGGAAGTCCTTGGTAACTTCTAGATAGAGGGCTCCTTTTGGGATCAGAGGGCCTGGGTTTGAATAGTCCTGCAGTCCTGGGTCCTTTCTGTACTTTCTAAGATCTTATATTCAATTCTGGGCCCTTCAGTCTAAGAAGGACATTGACAATCTGGAAAGGGACCAGAGGGGTCAACCAGAATGTGAAGGGCCCCGAGACTAAACTGAGGATCAGTTGAAGGCCTGAAGCTTGGTTAGCCTGAAGAAGACTCAGCTTGAGGTGGGGAAGGGGTGTTAAGCATCTGAAAGGTTTTGAGCTAGAAGGGGCCTTGACCAGAAAGGAAAGATCAGGGTCAATCAGCAGGAGTTAGAGTGATTTAAGCTCAATACTGAGGAAAAAATTTTCCAGCATGGGATGGCTGGAGATCTTCAGGTGAAGGCAGGATAGCCAGGTCAACCGGCAAGTCAAGAGCATTTTTTTATTTTTTAATAATAATAGCTTTTTATTTTTCAAAATATATGCAGGTAGTTTTCAACATTCACCCTTGCACAACTTTGTGTTCCAAATTTTTGTCCCTCCCTTCTCCCTGCTTCCTCCCCAATATAGGTTAAACAGATACAGTTCTTCTATGCATATTTTCACAATTACCATGCAAGAAAAATTAGATTTAAAAATGAGAGGAAAAAACAAGCAGACAACAAAAAAGGTAAAAATACTGTGTTGTGATCCACACTCAGTTTCCCTAGCCCTCATGGATGCAGATGGCTCTCTCATAAATCTATTGGAAATGGCCTGAATCACCTCGCTGTTGGAAAGAGCCAAGTATGATCATCACATAGTCTTGTTATTGCCATGTGCAATCTCCCAGTTCTGCTCGCTTCACTCAGGATCAGTTCATGTAAGTCTCCAGGCTTTTCTGAAATCGGCCTGAAGAACATTTTCTTTTTTTGCTGAGGCAATTGGGGTTAAGTGACTTGCCCAGAATCACACCAGCTGGGATTGTTAAGTGTCTGAGGCCAAATTTGAACTCAGGTCCTTCTGACTCCAGGGCTGGTGCGCTATCCACTGCGCCACTGAGCTGCTCCCACTGAAGAGCATTTTTAAACACTTAACTCTGTGCCAGACTCTGAGCTAAGTGCTAGGAATAGAGTGACAAGATAAATGGCCCGTAGTGCACAGAGAGAAAGACCTGAGTTCAAAATAGACTGCAGACACTTTACTAGCTGAGTGACCCTGGACAAGTCACATAATTCTGCCTCAGTTACCTCATGTGTCAAATGAGCTGGAGAAGGAAATAACAAACCAAGCCAGTGTCTTTGCCAAGAAAATCTCAAGTTGGACACAATTGAATGACAATGGCAAAACAAATAATAAAATAATCAGAAGATTGCCTCCCGGGGCTCTCCAGTTTCTCAGTTCCCTTCCTATGGGGTGGAACCTAAAGCTGAGAATGGTGATCCCTTTTTTCAGGCCAGACCTGCTTTCATTTAACCTGAGAATTTAGTTTGGGGGCAAGGCTTAGTAGGGAGCTAGGAGGGCTTTAGAGGAAGGAAGGAATCTGTTGAAAGCTATAAAACTGGGATGATTTCAGAAGGGCCTGGAGAGACTTGCATGAACTGATACTGAGTGAAATGAGCAGAACTAGGAGAACCTTGTACACAGCAACAAGATTATGAAATGTTCAACTGCGATGGTCTTGCCTCTTCTCAACAATGAGGTGATTCAGGGCAATTCCAATAGACTTGGGATGCAGAGAGCCAACTGCACCCAGAGAGAGGGCCATGGGGATTGAATGTGGATCACAACATAGAATAGTCCTGTTTTTGTTTTTTGCTTGTTTTTTTTTTCTTTTTGTGTTTTTTCCCTTTTGATCTGATTTTTCTTGCGCAGCATAATAAATGTGAAAATATGTTTAGAAGAATTGCATGTTTAACCTCTATTGAATTACTTGCTGTATAAGGGAGGGAGAAAGGGGGATAGAGGAAGAAAACTATGGAACACAAGATTTTGCAAGGGTAAATGTTGAAAATTATCTTTGTATGTATTTTGAAAAGAAAAAATCTATTTTTATAAAAAATAAATAATTTTTTAAAAAATTATATGTAATAGAAAGCTATTATTATAAAAAATAAAAATTTTAAATTACTTTTAAAAAAGAAAAAAAACTGGAATGAGAGAAGACAGTCTCAGGGCCTGGAGTTTGTTTTCCCCTCCTCCAATCTCTCCCATCCTGCTGTGGTGGCTGACAGGCAGGTCTCATGTGGTTTCTTTCTCCCCAGGAGATGAGCAGTTCAAGTCCCCACTGAGCTGGGAACTGGTTGGCAAGAACCTGTTTGCCATGGGACTGCAGGGGCCTATCTTCCTTCTCCTAACCCTCCTCCTGCAGCACCGAGCCCGCCTCCTGCCTAGGTCAGCCGCTGCGAGGCCGGGGGTCGGAATCAAGGAGCTGGGAGGAGGCTGGGAGCCCCAGGGGTTCTTGGGGTTTGGATGAGAAAAGCAGAAGCGCTGGGGGTATAAGATTTGGCTAGGGGTGGGCTGGGGGTAAGTAAGTAGTCTAGGGGAGAAGCCTGAGATTGTGGGCTTCAGGGAGCACAAGGAGGAAAGCTTGCCTCCTGTTCATGCTTACTCCCAAGTGCTTACTTCCAGATGGTCTCTGGGACCCCAGCCCCAACCCAGAGAGGAGGAGCAGGAGGAGGACGAGGACGTGAGCCGGGAGCGGGAACGGGTCCAGCAGGGAGCCACCCAGGGAGACGTCTTAGTGCTCAGGAACCTGACCAAGGTGAGGGCATGGATTCCCCCCTGGACAGCTCCCCACTTTGGTTTGGAGGTTTGGAGACCAGGGGTCTGGGGGCAGCCATTTGTTTGCATGTAGGTCCATGGATCTGTCTGCAATGGTCATCGCTGATCCTTCTCCTACTCTTTGCCAGATATACCGGGGCCAGAAGAAGCCGGCCGTGGACCGCTTGTGTCTGGGGATTCCCCCGGGGGAGGTAAGGATAGTTTATATGGTACCTGGAGCAATAGCCCCCTCATATAGGCCCTGCAAGGATTTATGATCCAGACTTTACAGATGAGGAATCGGGCTCTGAGCTAATAAATCCAGTCCCACAAATAGTTATAAGAACAAAGTGTTAACAACTGTGGGAATCAGGACAGGTCTGATAGATTCTGCAGAGAAGGGGACTCATCCCAGGGGGCCAAGGACCACCAGGGCAAGGCTTATAGGTGGAGGGTTGAACGCCAGGCCCCGAGCAGAGCGAGTGAGCCAAGGGGATGGGAGCAGAGAGCAGGGAGGGGCGCAGAGGCCTTGAATGTCAGGGTGAGGGAGCGGCCTAACCTAGCCAAGTGAGGAGGGCAGACCTCAGTCGGGCTGGCAGCTGGGAGAGAGTCAGGGGGCTAGTACGGGAGGCCAAGCAGGGGCTCTGAGAGAAGTCCTGGGAGAAGTGAGGGGATGAAGACCTGTGAGCAGAGGGGACGGCTGGGGGAGAGGAGTCAGGGATGAGCCCTTCTGTGGGAAGGGTGGTGGTGCCTTCTGCTGGGATATTGGGGTGCTGGGGGTGCCTGCGGAGGGCCCAGCTGGAGGTTCCCAGAGAGCAGACGTGGAGATTTCAGAGTCTGACTTCTCTGTCTCTCTCTCTCTTTCTTTCTCTGTCTCTTTGTCTGTCTCTGTCTGTCTCTCTTTATCTCTGTGTCTGTGTCTAACTGTCTGTCTTTCTGTCTTTCTCTCCATGTCTGTCTCTGTATGTGTCTGTTTTCTCTCTCTCTCTCTTT